>NW_026136763.1:347500-384138 GCF_905237075.1 Dicentrarchus labrax
GGCTGTTAGAGTTCTGTGGAGGTTCTCACCGTTTTCTCTCCACAGGGTTTAAGGGGTTCAGGGTAGAACACGTGTGTGGAAGGAAAACAGGAAACAGGAAGTGAGACCGTGTGTTTCCGGTTCTTTCTTCGCCTTTGGATTCGGCAGACTACAGTGTGTCACTGCTGCCCCCTGCTGGTGCTGATTATTTATAACATCTGATAGTCTTTATTGATCCACACAGATCAGAAAATACACATTAAATAACAATAGAACAGAAATACAGCGTTTATATACAGATGTGACTGATGTAATACATTTATACAGCAGTGGCATTTAAAGGTAATACAGGCTATAAATATTACTTCTAGGCTGGATTACTACAACTCCTTATTATCAGGCAATGAGTCCATTATTAGCCCGAGTAGCAAAAGAGATCATATTTCTCTTGTATTAACAGGAAGTCACAGCAATGTTTACTTCCTGTTAGATCATCAGTATGCTGCGTGTAGTTTTTAGACCACAATCTATAAATAAACTTTATTATTATCAACCAGTGGAGATCTGTAACAGATTAAAAGCAGCTACATTATTATATATATTTCTATATTTCTATGATTTATTTGTTGGTGAGCTTATCGTCACCCACGTGTGCATAACGTCAGAGCGTGTTAGCATCAAGTCGAACACAAATCTACCCAGAATGCATTGTGATCACCTGGCTCCGTGGACCTTCCCTGAATAAATAACGGTTCAAAATAAAAGGTTATACTGCGTGTTTGGGGTTTACTTTAATCACCATCTTCAGCCGGAAAGTGAACTAAATAGATTTTATAGATGCAAAATAAAAATGTTATATCGGGTTCGGGCTGTTAACTGTGGGATGAGTCGACAGTTTCAGGCTGAACTGAAACAGCTGATTGAGTCTGACAGCAGCTGGACACACACACACACACACACACACACACACACACACACACACATATATATCTGTGGGGACACAAACAAACACACAGTCTTTCTCATGAAGGGGAGGAAACAGTGCAACTCCCACTGGGAGGGTGGGAGGAGGGGGGAGAGGGAGGAGTCAGTCCCTCGGGATAAAAGTCTCCACTGAAAGAGAGAAAGACAGTCAGAGTGAACAGAGGAACAGACGAACAGAACGCATCAACTGAAGAACCAACAGGACCAACAGGACCTGGACCAGTGGAACCATCAGAGCTCCTCCTTCAGTCTGCTGATTTATCTGTGAGTTTCATCATTCAGAGTTCAACTGTTACTGAAACCAGACAGGCAGACAGACAGACAGACAGACAGACAGACAGACAGACAGACAGTGTTCCATCATGGATGGGTGAGTACTTTATTATAAAGATTTGAATGACTTTTTAGCTGATTATTTCCTGTAAATATTGATCAGAGATGAGTTTTCCTGATATTTTGATGTTTTGTATTTTTATTATTTTAACAGTCAATTCAATTCAATTCAATTTTATTTGTATAGCGCCAATTCATAACAGAAGTTATCTCAGGACACTTTTCAAATAGAGCAGGTCTAGACCGAACTCTTTAAAACATTAATTACAGAGACCCAACAGTACCACCATGAGCAAGCACTTGGAGACAAGGGCAAGGAAACACTGCCTGTTAAAAGGCAGAAACCTAGGACAGATCCTCCGGCTCTAGGTGGGTGGTCGTCTGTCTCGACCATTTGGGGTGAGAGAGAGAGAGACAGAGACAGAGAGAGAGAGCGAGAGACAGACAGACAGACAGGTGCACAGCAACAACAGTATTAGCAATGGCAATCTAGCAGGACCATGGCAGGAGGCTCCACCAGGATCGATAAGAACCTGCGAGACGAGAAAGCACAAGAACTCCGGGGAAGAAGTGAAGTTAGTAACATGCATTAATGGAACATGAATGAGTGCAGAAAGAGAGAGGAAGGGAGGAGCTCAGTGCACCATGGGAAATCCCCCGATAGTCTAGGCCTATAGCAGCATAACTAAGGGATGGTTCAGGACTCACCTGATCCAGCCCTAACTATAAGCTTTATCAAAGAGGAATGTCTTAAGCCTACTCTTGAATGTGGTGAGGGTGTCTGCCTCCCGAACCACAACTGGAAGCTGGTTCCACAGGAGAGGAGCTTGGTAACTGAAGGCTCTGGCTCCTGTTCTACTTTTAGAGACTATAGGAACCACAAGTAGCCCAGCATTCAGAGAACGTAGTGTTCTAGTGGGGTAATAGGGTACTATGAGCTCTTTAAGATATGAAGGGGCCTGACCATGAAGAGCTTTATAGGTGAGGAGGAGGATTTTAAATTCAATTCTACATTTTATAGGGAGCCAATGCAGAGTAGCTAGTACAGGAGAGATGTGATCTCTTTTTCTAGTTCCTGTCAGTACTCGTGCTGCAGCGTTCTGAATTAATTGGAGCGTTTTAATGGACTTATTGGGGCAACCTGATAATAAAGAGTTGCAGTAATCCAGCCTTGAAGTAACAAATGCATGGATTAGTTTTTCTGCATCTGTCTGTGATAGTATGTGTCTAATTTTTCTAATATTACGTAAATGAAAGAAGGCGGTCCTAGAGGTCTGCTTTATGTGGCAGTTAAATGACAAATCCTGATCAAAGTTCAATTCAATTGAATTTTATTTGTATAGCTCCAATTCATAACAGACATAATAATAATATACACTGTGATCAATAATAATAATATACACTGTGATCAATAATAATAATAATATAAACTGTGATCAATATTAATAATATACACTGTGATCAATAATAATAATAATATACACTGTAAACAATAATAATATTAATAATATACACTGTGATCAATAATAATAATAATATACACTGTAAACAATAATAATAATATACACTGTGATCAATAATAATAATAATATACACTGTAAACAATAATAATAATAATATACACTGTGATCAATAATAATAATAATATACACTGTAAACAATAATAATAATTGGTTAGCTGGTTAGCTCCATTAGCTCTGTTAGCTCTGTTAAGTCTATGAGCAGTGGTCAGTCTGTCCCTCTGGCGTCCTCCAGTGTCACACACTCTGTAGCCACAAAGCCACACCCCCTATTTGATTCTCCCTGCTTTGACTTTTGAATGTGCCAGAGGCAGTGAGCGAGCAGGATTTAAACCACGTTCACATAGGCCGCCTGAGCCGCGCATGGCGTCTCCCACACATGTGGTATTCACACTGTGAGCATGTAAGCTACGTGGCTGTTTCCCTATACACTTTTCCATCTATAATGTTCATGAAAAATCTACATTAATGGAGGTATTGCGATATTGAAATCCTCACTGATCGATATCAGTATGTGTTTACTGTCTGTGAGTTCACCTTTCACTCAGCTATCAGGAGGAGGAGATTCACCTCCTGCAGTAGCTTTCCCTCTCTTTACATCGGAATATTTCTGTGTTTTCACTTTATTTTGTAGTATTTTGTCAGTACATTCAATTCAATTCAATTTTATTTGTATAGCGCCAATTCATAACAGAAGTTATCTCAGGACACTTTTCAAATAGAGCAGGTCTAGACCGAACTCTTTAAAACATTACATGTTGTAATACTTCATGATCTGAGTAGTAAAGATATCATTACAGCACTGTACTCTGTTACAAGGGAAGTCCTGCATTCAAAATGCAGTACAGAATGATATTATAGTTTATATAATGCTGAATTATTGTAGTACTTTCCGTCAGTACTTCTCTGTTGTAAATTACACACATACAAGAACACTTTGTAGTTTAAGATCAGTGCTGAATAGTAACAGACCTTAGGTCAGAGGTCAGAGCTATGGATGGAGTTTAAATCTTCTTCTCTTTTTAATTAAATGTTAGCAGTTAGCAGTTAGTAGTAGGCCAGATGGTGCTGCAGCAGCTGGATGCTGATTGGCTGTCGTCACTGAGCTGTAATTAAACACAGATTATAGACTGAGTGTGTGTGTGTGTTCCTGTATGTCTGTATTTGTGATGACCTCCTGCTCTTCAAAGGCTGAATAATGTGTGTGTGTGTGTGTGTGTGTTAAAAGGATGTTTACATTAATGTTCCTGTTTTATAATATCTGACACATCAATTTACATATTTTATTACATTTATTTTATTTATGTGTACAGACAATATCCAACCTCTCGTCGGATCTCTGCACTGTAATAAATTATAAGGTAGCAAAACTTTTAAAAAGTTAGTAACAACTTGCACAGATTTTTTTGTGCACAGTTCAAGATGTTAAAAATATTTTTAGATTTCTGAAAACAAGCTACTAAACATTCCACATAAGAGTAAGCACCAGGTATTAAAGGTCCAGTCTGAAGGCGGGAGTGGTGGTGGTTCAATATGACAGACTCAATAGAAGAGTACCCACTCCCTCTGCAGATAGAAATGTCTCATTCTAAGGTAACAAAAACACAACACTTTCAGGTGATTAAACACTAATGGAAACATATCTATGAATAATATATTATTGTTACATCATGGAGCTTTAAAGGGCATCAATCCTATTCATGTGTCCTGGTTGGGTCTCCCACTTCCAGTAAAAATAGATCTAACATTTTTAGACAGCAGTGGTCTTTAATTATTCATTATTCAACCCATAATTTAGAAAGACTTTGATGTTGGTTTGAACTTCTTACAGCAACATCACATCACCCACAGTAACTGCCACGCTGGTTCTTCCAGCTGATCTCACCGACTTCTTACTGGCAGCTGGAACAAAAAGTTTTATTTCTGCCAAACAACCCAAACTTAGCTAGCTTAACCTTTGCTCTAACACAACGTAACATCATCCAACTGGACACTGCATTGGCCAATCACATGTATGCAAGCTGACATTTCCGGCAGATGACTTTGTAACATGACGCTTCACAACCATCCTGATGAAAGATAAACCTCTGGACGGAGGTTTTTAGTCCAAAAATGTAGAACTATGAGGTATAAAATAGCTTCATTTCAGCAGCTATCATTCAGATTAACAAGTTGCAGTAACATGGAACAGGAGTTTTTATTTTTTTACTACATTTCTATTATGTTTTTGATTCTAGTGTTTTCCTACTGTTCTCTATCTATGAGTCCTGTTTTTTAGTACCTGGAGCACTTCTATCATTTATCTTCATAATTTATCATGTTTGTCTGTTTTCTGAGTTGTTTGGTGTTATAAATTAACTACATACCAGATCTACCTCCAGGTACAAATAAAGTAATAGGACCCTACAATGGTGTAAAAAGAAGCTGTCTGAACTTTCCAGTGAAAACGACTTGTGCCCAGGTGGTTCAGTAAAGACATCTTTTCGCTCAAGATTCAATTTGTTTTACAGAGAAAAAAATGGGTCAGGAGGGTCGGAGGCTGCTGAGAGAGAAAGGAGGAGGAGGAGGAGGAGGAGGAGGAGAGGCACTGAAAAGTGTTGTGAAACAGAGGTTATTGGAGTTCAAGTTGAACACTGTTTATATGGATGACACAGTCTGAGAATGTGTTCAGCTGTGAGCTATGGAGCAACAGGAGGGACAAAAACTGACCCCAGTTCCCTGCTGCAGCTTCCTGTTTACACCAGAGGACATTCTGACAGAACAGGTTGTCTAATTTTGAACAGGAGAGTCTGAGGATGTGTAGAGTTTCTGCTGATCCAGGACAGCAAGCAGTCTGGCTTTTGTTGAACGGTTGTTGGGCCCTCCTTGTAGTAAACAGGCTCTGATTGGACCACGTCCTGGATGTAGCCTGAGCCATTCACAGCACGGTATGAAGAGGTGTATATATATATTTTATTTAATCAGGAAGTCATATTGACATTGAGATCTACCAGATTTACCAGTGAGACCTGGGTACAAAGTAAAAATAAGATACAATTATTAAAAACTAGTAAATATTTAAATATAGATGAATATATGCAACAGCATCCTCGATGCAAGTATTAAAATTAGTGGTGGGACTCTAATTAATTAGAGGCTTTTTATTAATTAATCTCAATTAATCGCATATCAATATTTGACACGAGAAGCAACATTTTTCAATTTAAATGGATTTTGGTATATGACTGAATCAATGAATAGACACATAAATAAGTTTAAACAACAAAATCGTGTTTATTTTTATCACTGAGTGTTAACATAAAGTGCAATATGAATAAAGAATATTATGATTGCATTGTTCACAAGGCACAAACTTAAATTCAAGTTAGCTATATTCAAGCTTTTTCAGGACTTTTTGTAAACTTTCTATGTCTTAAACACATAAATAAATAAATAATATCCTTGGCATAAAATAAACAGTCCAACAGTTAAACATAAAGTGCCCTTTCTACCATAAATGGTTCTGAAAAACAACACAGAAACAAAAATGATCCATCAATTGATGACAGTCCCTCCTATTCTGTCATTGTCCTGAGCAAAAAATCTTTGCAACATAGGCCATAACAGTTTGATTAACATCTCAGTGTGACTTAACAGTAACAACCAACCCATTAGCCTGGCATCACAATAGTTCTCCTCCTAATTCTCCCCCTCTTTCAGCATTGTCTGTGCTAGCTGCAACATGTTTGGCATTGAGGTGGTAGCGGAAGCTGGAAGTTTTCCGGTGATAGGCAAATTCTTTCTTGCAAAATTTGCACACAACTGTGCTTTTATCCAGGTTTCCACCCTGTAGTTTAACAAAAATCTCCGCCCACCGAACCCAGCAACGACTTCTCATCGGTTTCCATTTCTTGTGTTGTGTCCTGTGCATCAGTATTATGGGTTTGCCAGGAACTCATGCAACAACAATGTTCCGTGCTGTTTGGAGTGCAAAAATAAATTGTGATTAAATGCGTTATTTTTTTGTTGCGTTAATTTTTCTGTAATTAATTTATCGTAATTAACACGATAAAGTCCCAGCCCTAATTAAAATAAATAAATCCAAGCATATTATGTAAAGAAGTCCCACTTATAATCTCTGTCGACATCAGTGTGGGAAGTTTCAGTGAGATCTGTAGATGATGATTTCAAATCACTACGAAGAACATTAGACTCTATTGCACCTATAAAAAATTATTAAAACATAGGAGACTAGCACCGTGGTACAATCACCAAACCCGCCAGTTAAAGCAAATAGCTAGGAAATCCGAAAGGAAATGGCGCTCTTCCAAATTATCAGAATATCGCTCAATTTGGCAAGATAATCTTAAAACTTATAGAAAGGCCCTCCATAATGCCAGAAGAGCCTATTACTCAGCACTAATAGAAGAAAATAAGAATAACCCTAGGTTCCTCTTCAGCACTGTAGCCAGGCTGACGGAGAGTCACAGCTCTATTGAGCCACATATCCCCATAAACTTAAGTAGCAACGACTTCATGAGCTTCTTCTATAATAAAATTATTACTATTAGAGAGAAAATTAATCACCAACTGCCATCAACAGTTATCAGTGGCTCTCCAAGTTCAGGGACTTTTGCTAATGTAAACTTAGATATATATTTAGATTGTTTTTCTGCTATCGATCTTCATCAGTTAACTTCAATCATTTCTTCATCAAAGCCATCAACCTGTCTATTAGACCTGATCCCAACTAGGCTGCTTAAAGAATTTGTTCCCTTAATTGGCACTTCTTTACTGGATATGATTAATCTTTCTTTATTATCAGGATATGTACCGCAGTCCTTTAAAGTAGCTGTAATTAAACCCCTTCTTAAAAAGCCCACTCTTGACCCAGGGGTTTTAGCTAACTATAGACCAATCTCTAACCTCCCCTTCCTCTCTAATATTCTGGAGAAGGTAGTCGCCAAAGAGTTGTGTGACTTTCTACATAACAATAGTTTATTTGAGGATTTTCAGTCAGGATTTAGAGTTCATCATAGCACAGAGACAGCTCTGGTTAAAGTTAATAATGACCTTCTGATTGCTTCTGACAATGGACTTGTCTCTGTACTTGTATTATTAGATCTTAGTGCTGCATTTGACACCATTGACCATAATATTCTTTTACAGAGACTGTAGATCAAATTGGCATTAAAGGAACCGCACTAAGCTGGTTTAAGTCATATTTATCAGATTGTTCGCAGTTTGTACATGTTAACGATGAATCTTCAATAAATACTACAGTTAGTCATGGAGTTCCACAAGGTTCTGTACTTGGACCAATACTATTTACTATATATATGCTCCCTTTAGGCAACATTATTAGGAATCACTCCATTAACTTTCACTGTTATGCAGATGATATGCAGTTATATCTATCGATCAAGCCCGATGAAATTAATCAATTATCTAAATTACAAACATGTCTTAAGGACATAAAATCCTGGATGAGCTGCAATTTTCTGATGTTAAACTCAGAAAAAAACGAAATTCTTGTTCTTGGCCCCAAAAACCTTAGAGACTCACTGTCTAAAGATATAGTTACTCTAGATGGCATTACCTTGGCCCCTAGCACCACTGTCAGGAATCTTGGAGTTATCTTTGATCAGGATTTGTCATTTAACTCCCACATGAAGCAAACCTCTAGGACTGTCTTATTTTATTTATGTAATATTACAAAAATTAGACACATCCTATCACAGACAGATGCAGAAAAACTAATCCATGCATTTGTTACTTAGAGGCTGGATTACTGCAACTCTTTATTATCAGGTTGCCCCAATAAGTCCAATAAAACGCTCCAATTAATTCAGAACGCTGCAGCACAAGTACTGACAGGAACTAGAAAAAGAGATCACATCTCTCCTGTACTAGCTTCTCTGCATTGGCTCCCTGTAAAATGTAGAATAGAATTTAAAATCCTCCTCCTCACCTATAAAGCTCTTCATGGTCAGGCCCCTTCATATCTTAAAGAGTTCATAGTACCCTATTACCCCCTAGAACACTATGTTCTCTGAATGCTGGGCTACTTGTGGTCCCTATAGTCTGTAAAAGTAGAACAGGAGCCAGAGCCTTCAGTTACCAAGCTCCTCTCCTGTGGAACCAGCTTCCAGTTGTGGTTCGGGAGGCAGACACCCTCACCACATTCAAGAGTAGGCTTAAGACATTCCTCTTATAGTTAGGGCTGGATCAGGTGAGTCCTGAACCATCCCTTGGTTATACTGCTATAGGCCTAGACTATCGGGGGATTTCCCATGGTGCACTGAGCTCCTCCCTTCCTCTCTCTTTCTGCATTTATTCATGTTCCATTAATGCATGTTACTAACTTCTTCCCCGGAGTTCTTGTGCTTTCTCGTCTCGCAGGTTCTTATCGATCCTGGTGGAGCCTCCTGCCATGGTCCTGCTAGATTGCCATTGCCAATACTGTTGTTGCTGTGCACCTGTCTCTCTCTCTCTCTCTCTCTCTCTCTCACCCCAACTGGTCGAGGCAGATGACCACCCACCTAGAGCCGAAGGATCTGTCCTAGGTTTCTGCCTTTTAACAGGCAGTTTTTCCTTGCCCTTGTCGCCAAGTGCTTGCTCATGGTGGTACTGTTGGGTCTCTGTAATTAATGTTTTAAAGAGTTCGGTCTAGACCTACTCTATTTTAAAAGTGTCCTGAGATAACTTCTGTTATGAATTGGCGCTATACAAATAAAATTGAATTGAATTGAATTGAAATACAGATAAAATTTCTGCTTTCTCTAGAGATAATGAAGTCAATAGTCTTTAGATCTGCCATTCAAACGTACTTTAACGCATTTAGATTGACTTTTAAAACACATATAGACTTGTTGTTTGTATAGGAACAGGTCCTGTTATCTTATTGTTTGAAAAGGACTGTGGAAGTTTCTCTCTGTACTGGACTATGGTGATGTTATTATAGACACACTACTGTCTCTCCTCTTCAATGGTCACCAAGTTCATTTCAAACTAACTTGGGTTTTGGTATCCTGCCAAAGGACACAGGAGGAGCTGGGGATTGAACTGCCAAACTTCTGATAAGTGGATGACCCGCTTTACCTCCTGAGGCACAGCCACCCTTAAGCATCCAGATGCTGTCTATCACTCAGCTCTTAGATTCATTATCCATCAGAACACGAGGGAGGAGAAATATCCCCTGGTGTGGGTGCCAGTGCTTCTCTCCACCCAGTCCAAGAGAGAAAAAGACCATAATAAAGATAACTTCTCTATCTGAATTTTGCAATCACAGAAGAGTACAAGCATAGGGCCATCTTCAAGGATATTAAATAGGAGGATGTCCCTGAGAGGACCTGGTGGGTGGCATAGCACACCAACCTTTCTCTGGACGCTGCGAGTCACTGTTCAGAGTCCAAACAGCCCACGCTGTGCTCTGCTGTGTATGAGGTAGACTTCCTGGAAGACAAACGGTTAAATTTTAACCAACCTCCAAATATCTCTAAAGATTCTTGTATAAAACTGGTTGAAGATAAAGGCACTCCTGAAGTGGTGATCGATTATTATTAGTTATTATTATTAATGGAAACATTGGAGTCTGGTGTCCTTCCCTAATTTGCCAAGGACTTAATTGGTAACAATCATGATGATTGACAGGATAAGAATCTACTGACACTATAAAGGACCAAGTGAAGTACTACTACTACAACAAATATTGGCTTTATAAAGGACACACAAAAAGGGCTATAGCGATATAATAACCGAAATACAAAAATACATTAAGAAAAATACAATAAATATACATTTATAATATAATTATTAGTTTATAACATAAAGACAGGAATCAGATAACCAAAGACACGTAAAATGGAGTACCAGTGGATCCTCAGTCTGGATGAAAACCGAGCTTGACTCAGGTTGGTCTGGGAGGTAAATAGTCAGGTGGGAGGTAAATAGTAAATGGACTGTACTTGTATTGCGCCTTTCTAGTCTGCCAACCACTCAAAGCGCTTTTACACTACATGCCACATTCACCATCTCACACATATTTACACAGTGATGGCAAAGCCCATCAAACAGAAACTAATGCATTCATACACATTCACAGCATCGGGAGCAACAAGGGGTTCAGTATCTGGCTTTTAATGTTTAGCTTAGTCTGATGTGTTTTTTGTGTTTTACTATTTGATGTTGTTTTGCTGCTTTTATGTTTTTATGTAAAGTGTCTTTGAGTATAACAAAAGCGCTTATGAATAAAAATGTAATATTATATTATCAAGGATACTTCGACACCTCCTGCTGCATGTCGCAGTGTCCTTGATACTGAAATTGAATATATACAGAAATTGAATATTACTTTCTGTTTGCGATGAATGTGACTGTAGTGTAAAAGTGTTTTGAGTGGTTGGTAGACTAAAAAGGAAGTATATAAGTACAGTCCATTTCTCATTTACCAATGAGTCTTGGTGATGAAATTTGGTGGAATTTGTGACATACACATAAAAGGCCACTATGTTAATCTTTAGACATCATCAGAATAGACCAAGACCTGATCTACTCTCTGAACTTAGACCAGAACCTTGAACCAACCTGATTGAATCCAGCCTTTAATCCACAATCTTCTTCTTCTGTGGTTCAGGTTGACATGTTCTGGCTCAGGATGACTTCCTGTCTGTTGTTGCTCCTGTTCTTCTTCCATTTTGTTCCTGCCATCATGGCCACCACCCAACCCGCTGGCTGCAAAATCCGCATCACAGATAGAGGACTGGAGATGTGTAAGTACATGGTTGTGACTGAGACCAGACTGAATGAGTTACACTGGACTGACAGTATGTGGTTGTCACTGAAGTAGTATTGGTAGTATTTGTAGTATTTAAAGTACTAACAGTGTGTGTTTTGTGTTTTCAGTGAAGGCTGAGACTCTGAAGTTTGTGGAGGAGGAGCTCAGTAACATCAGTATGCCGGAGATGAAAGGCAAAGAAGGACGCTTCCAATACACCATCACTGAGTACTAATACTACATCATATTATGTAGTTCTATAGTAGTGCTAGATAAATATGCAGTACTGATACGTGATAGAGATGATGCAATAAATTTCAGTGGGGATTACTCTGTTTCTATCTACAGGGACTAAAGATGGAAATAAATCATCTGTCATCTCATTTTGTTTTTTTGCATGTTCCTGTTTTAATAAAGACTAACAATCATATTTAAAGAAATATTGAATACTTAAAATATCTATTAATACTTTCTCTCTCTCTCTCATAAGTGTGAAGATAACCGAGTTGAATCTGACTCACGCCAACCTTCAGTTCATCCCTGAAGTCGGGTTGTTGTTCGATGTTCAGAACTCATCGATCACGTTGACTTTCCACCGGCGGATCCTCTACTGGTTCTTGTTAGTTCTGATATTATTATTATTAGTAGTATTATCAATCTGTCTGTCTGTCTGTCTGTCTGTCTGTCTGTCTCTCTCTCTCTCTCTCTCTCTCTCTCTCACACACATCCAAACTGGTTGAGGCAGATGACCACCCACCTAGAGTTGGGGTCTGTCCGAGGTTTCTGCCTCTTAAAAGGAATTTTTTCCTTGGCGCCATCGCCAAGTGCTTGCTCATGGTGGGAACTGTTGGGTCTCTGTAAATAATGTTATAAGGAGTTCAGTCTAGACCTGCTCTATTTGAAAAGTGTCCTGAGATAACTTCTGTTATGATTTGGTGCTATACAAATAAAATTGAATTAAATTGAATATTATTATTAGTAGTAATATTATTAATATTATAAACTCTAATAGTTATTCTACAGAAGATAAATAAAAAATAATTTGACCCATCATAGTAATGATGATAATATCTCTCAGTTATGACACAGGAAACATCAACGCCTCGGCCGAAGGTGTGAACATCAACACGGTTCTGAACTTGATCAGAGACGATGGAGGACGGCTTAAGATCAATAACATTACCTGCGATGCCAGAATCGCCAAAATGAAGGCAAAGTTCAGTGGAACACTTGGGTATGTAATCAGTAATGAGTAATGATTACTGTTAATAAAATTGATTTGGAAATCAATAATCAAATAATAATAACTATTTTTCAGGAGAGTTTACGACTTCCTGGCGAGCTTTCTAACAACAGGCATGCGCTTCCTCCTCAACCAACAGGTCTGTCTGTCTGTCTGTCTCTCACCTGTCTGTCTCTCTGGCCTGTCTAGGGTTAGAGCTAACAGAGATGACTCTTTCTTGTTAAGGTCATTATTTATATGTATATTATCTATATGGTAAGGTCATTATTTGTATGTATATTATCTATACATTAAGGTTAATTATTGGATAAGGCTGTTTTTTAGATCTTACGAAGATTTTTACTATAAATAACTATAATAATAAATATATAATAACTGTCCTCAGTTATTTGTCTTCAGTTTCACAGATGTCTTTAGGTGGACAAAGTTTTACATCTCTGACTGACCTCAAGCTGTCAATCACCATCAGTCCACTGACTAAAACTAAGCTAAACATTAAAAGCAATTTTAAAAAGGTGAGTTTTTGTCAATGATTTGAACACTGGAAGGTCGGTGCAGTCACGGATTTGTTTGGGGAGAGCGTTCCAGAGGGAGGGGGCAGCAACAGGGAAGGCTCTGCCGCCCCAGGTTCGGTGCTTGGTCCTGGGTGGTGGAGTCAGGAGGTTTGCATCATATGAGCAGAGACTACGGGATGGGTTGTGGTGGTGGAGCAGGTCAGTGTGGTAGGAAGGGGCCTGCTTATGGAGGGCTTTGTCTGTGAGGAGGAAGATTTTGAATTCAATTCAATTCAATTCAATTTTACTTGTATAGCACCAATTCATAACGGAAATTATCTTAGGACACTTTTCAAATAGAGTAGGTCTAGACCGAACTCTTTAAAACATTATTTACAGAGACCCAACAGTACCACAATGAGCAAGCACTTGGCGACAAGGGCAAGGAAAAACTGCCTGTTAAAAGGCAGAAACCTAGGACAGATCCTTCGGCTCTAGGTGGGTGGTCGTCTGCCTCGTCCAGTTGGGGTGAGAGAGAGAGAGAGAGAGAGAGAGACAGGTGCACAGCAACAACAGTATTGGCAATGGCAATCTAGCAGGACCATGGCTGGAGGCTCCACCAGGATCGATAAGAACCTGCGAGACGAGAAAGCACAAGAACTCCGGGGAAGAAGTGAAGTTAGTAACATGCATTAATGGAACATGAATGAATGCAGAAAGAGAGAGGAAGGGAGGAGCTCAGTGCACCATGGGAAATCCCCCAATAGTCTAGGCCTATAGCAGCATAACTAAGGGATGGTTCAGGACTCACCTGATCCAGCCCTAACTATAAGCTTTATCAAAGAGGAATGTCTTAAGCCTACTCTTAAATGTGATGAGGGTGTCTGCCTCCCGAACCACAACTGGAAGCTGGTTCCACAGGAGAGGAGCTTGGTAACTGAAGGCTCTGGCTCCTGTTCTGTCGACAGTTCTGTCTCGTGCTGCAGCGTTCTGAATTAATTGAAGCGTTTTAATGGACTTATTGGGGCAACCTGATAATAAAGAGTTGCAGTAATCCAGCCTTGAAGTAACAAATGCATGGATTAGTTTTTCTGCATCTGTCTGTGATAGGATGTGTCTAATTTTTGTAATATTACGTAAATGAAAGAAGGCAGTCCTAGAGGTTTGCTTCATGTGGGAGTTAAAAGACAAATCCTGATAAAAGATAACTCCAAGATTCCTGACAGTGGTGCTAGGGGCAAAGGTAATGCCATCTAGAGTAACTATATCTTTAGACAGTGAGTCTCTAAGATTTTTGGGGCCAAGTACAAGATTTAACATCAGAAAATTGCAGCTCATCCAGGATTTTATGTCCTTAAGACATGTTTGTAATTTAGATAATTGATTAATTTCATCGGGCTTGATCGATAGATATAACTGCGTATCATCTGCATAACAGTGAAAGTTAATGGAGTGATTCCTAATAATGTTGCCTAAAGGGAGCATATATATAGTAAATAGTATTGGTCCAAGTAAAGAACCTTGTGGAACTCCATGACTAACTGTAGTATTTATTGAAGATTCATCGTTAACGTACAAACTGCGAACGATCTGATAAATATGACTTAAACCAACTTAGTGCGGTTCCTTTAATGCCAATTTGATGCTCAAGTCTCTGTAAAAGAATGTTATGGTCAATGGTGTCAAATGCTAAAAAACATGTAAATATATGTTTCCTCTCTTTACTATGAATGGGATACTGTACCAATCCACATCAGAGAACTGACCACTTACAGGTCCTCCTTTAAACTGTGAAGGTTTAAAGGCCAGTTTCCTGCCTTATTGCTACTTTTGTCCTGTTGCTCTTATTTGCCTTAAATAAATAAATAAACTAAATTAAACTAAACTGTCTGTCTGTTTCATCTGTCTGTCTCCCAGATCTGTCCTGCTCTCAATCATGCGGCTCTGGTTCATGTGAACTCAATGCTGGACACGATCCCTGTGAGGACGGAAGTCGATCAATATATCGGGATTGATTATTCTTTGATTGATGACCCAGTGGTGACATCCAGGAGCCTCGACATGCACTTCAGGGTCAGTATCAAGGTGATATTTTTATGATCCTGATCAAAGCGATCAATAACAGTGTGTTTTCTGTCTGTAGGGGATGTTCTTCGACCTTTCTGATCAGAACAACACGTTGGTGAACTATGCTGTCGACCCTGTCATCAGAGAGTACGACAGGATGGTTTACCTCGCCCTGTCCGAATTTTTCTTCGACAGCGGGTTGTTCTCTTACTACAGTGCGGGAATCTTCCAGATGCACATCGTCAACGAGAAGGTCAAAACTACCACAGACCCCCTATACCCCTGAAACTACCGAACCATACAAAGATTCCTCCTGAAAGCTGAAACCTGGTTCTGTTTGTGTCTCTTCCTTCAGATGCCCAAAGACATGGAGATGTTGTTGAGAACCACCTACTTTGGAACCATCATGATGCTGGTTAGCAGATCCAGAAACACACACATGATTAATGTTCTTCTTGTGTTTTCTGAATAGAACCCGCTGTAGTACTTTAGTATTGTGTATTAATACTGTGTTCTGGGTAGAACCCGGCTCTGGTGGATGCGCCACTCTCTCTGCAACTTGCTGTCAACTCTCCTCCAAAAACCTCCATCAAGACATCTGGCGCGACGGTTGTCATGACAGCCATTGTCAAGGTGATGGTGCTGCCTCCAGGTCAGCCTCCGGTCCAGCTTAGCAGCATGACCATGGTACACACACACACACACACACACACACACACACACATACAATATAAATCACATGCTCAGCTCTGATTTGCTGTCGGTCAACAGATGATGCTCTCCAGGTGAGAGATCAAAATGATTGTTTCTATTAAGTATTCTTCTGTCTGTGTGCAGGAAACAAAGTTTAACGCTAAAGTTTCTATGAAGGGCAAACGTCTGGCTGTTCATGCTGACCTCCGCAGGTACACACACACACACACACACACACACACACACACATATAAACTCTATCTTCTATCACTATAACCCCATCCCCAACCACAACCCTGAGTGGCCCTCTATCCTCCAGTCTGTGTGTTCAAACCCGTGCTTTGTGTTTGTTTGTGGTGGTTTTTGTTCTGTGGTGGTTTCAATTAAAGCCACTTTCTGTCACTATGAGTGGAAGATGCTTTCTCTATCCTCTGCGATTGACTCTGATGATCCAGTCCTCTCAGCCTCCTGGATGGAGAATGCAAATGAATGATTATTTATTTAGCTTGATCACAGTCACACTGAAACTGTTTTCTTCTTTCAGGTTTAAAATTTTCTCCAATCAATCAGCACTGGAATCTCTGGCAGTAAGTGTCTTTTTGTGGCTTTTTTGTTACTTAACCCTTTAGGCGCCGGGTTTTATTTTGAAAAATACTAGATTTTGACATCTAAATTTCAGGAGGCTCTGGCTTGAAAGTGGTTTGAGATAGAGAAAAAGTGTAAATGAGACAAATATTGAGAATGACCTAAAGTTTATCTAGGTAGTCAATTTTCCTATCTAATTTGCATATTATGACGTCATATGGCGACGGACATATTGGATTATATAATTTCCATGAAATACCTGATATTTTGAAATAGAGTTGAACTTATTTTATCAGATTCACCCCCTCCATCTATTTGTTATGTTGTCCACATATCAAATGAACAGGGAAAAGTAAATTGTAAGCCAAACTAGAGCTATTACTACACCACAAAACTCATGTAAACAGTAGGCATTTTTTATGATTTTTTACCCACCACCACCCTCCCTATTGGAGGACACTTTTTCTTTTCTTTTTTATTCTCTTCTTCATTATTATTATTATTATTATTATTATTATTATTATTATTATTATATGATAATAATAATA
This sequence comes from Dicentrarchus labrax, assembly GCF_905237075.1. Lineage (NCBI taxonomy): Eukaryota > Metazoa > Chordata > Actinopteri > Moronidae > Dicentrarchus > Dicentrarchus labrax. The sequence continues at coordinate 364,702 of NW_026136763.1, forward strand.
ACAGTAGGCGTCTTTTAGCTGCAGAGGCCTAATCTGTGCCCATCTATCCAGATAAAAGTTTGTAGTATTTGTAGAGTGTGGAACCTCTCATTGCAAGGCACAGTACAGAGACAATATGAACAATATTGAGACCCCACCACATAGCCTAACAAATGGACAGGTACACATCCGCATCCGATGCACTGTGACCGGCGCTGTAGAAAGAGTGAACACTAACGCTGGTCCCAGCGCTATTCTCACCACCCCCGCTACTTCTACCACATCCATTAGCTCCCTAACTGATACTACGACTTCGTGTAGTACTCCCACCTATGTTGGGCAAAGGGTCGTGTGTTTGTGCTTGTGTGTTTTCCTCACTCTGCCCGGCAGCGCCGGTGCAAAGACGCACTGTGACTATCACGCTCACTTAACGACCGGCCGTCATCTCCCAAAGGTAGATTTTCCCTTTCAGAATCAGAGTCAACGAATAGGAGACCCATCACTTCCCTAAGCGTCAACTTTTTGCTTGCCATTTTCGTTTATTTCGTCTCAATAACTCCTAAATTCAGCAATACCGCTTCAGCATAAATAGCGCCATGGCACACTATTTCCGGTGTTTGGACGGGACTTCCTCGAACATTTTGCATTGAAACATGATGTTTTTCTGAGCTAAGGTCTAAGTACAGGATGTCTGCCAACTAGTGGAGGGGAGTATGAATGAGGTATAACGCTCTCTTAGGAGAAAACAGCTGTTTGATTCAGTACCACGTCCTGTCACAATTTTGCGACTTTGGCGCTTAAAGGGTTAATCTTAAACTACAAGTTACAGCACAGTAATAACCTGTCTGTCTGTCTGTCTGTCAGTTGATTCCTCTGCAGGCTCCTCTGAAGACAATGTTGCAGATGTCTGTGGTTCCTTTAATCAATAGTAAGAATCTGATCAATCAATATACACACAGTTTATTGGCAGAACATTTTTTTTGTCACATTGAGGATGTTTTTTTCCATATTTTGTTGTTTCCATCAGACACGGCTACTGACTGCTGTGACGATGTTTACTGACTACATTTTTGTGTGTGTGTGTGTGTGTGTGTGTGTGTGTGTGTGTGTGTGTGTGTGTTCAGACTGGACAAAGAGAGGAGTTCGGATTCCTCTGGCTGATGGGATAGATTTCATTGAGGAGGTGGTTGAATATCACAATGTAAGTCTGTTTACTCATTAAATATGAACCATGTGTTTATACATGATGCTATGCTTTGATTGGTCATCAGCCCGTGAATTACTTTCACTTAGTGCTCCCCCCTGGTGTTCACAGCCGTTGTGTTGATCTCTGCAGGGATTCATCCTGATTGGAGCAAATCTTCACTTCAGCAAAGGACTCAGAGAAATGATTGCAGGGAACGTCCAGACAGAGCCAGACACTGTCTAAACATATGTATCTATATATATATATATATACAGTGTACACTGTATATACAATGTAAATATACACTGTGTGAACATACTGTATATGACAACATGTGAATATATACAAACATATTAGCATGTTAATGATCAAAGGGTACAGGCACAATCTAAATATATATATAACTGCATTCTGTATATATAGATGTTTGCATGGAAGACAGATATATATATACTGTAAAACCTCTAATAATACGGCCTTTATTGGGGACCAGCATCTATTTGGGACAGAGCTTTAAATTCTTCAGCACAAACTTGGCACAGATGGAAATTGTAACTGCTGCTTCTCCTCAGTTTTGTTCAGTAAATTTGACGACTAACAGGTAACTTGCGGTAAATTTCAGGTCCTACTTTTTTCTTTGTGCCACCATGACACTGAACATGAAAGTTGTTTTACGGCAGCTGAAGATTTACGGCAGACGGCGTACAGACAGCGAGCAACAGACTTCACATGATAATATTCACAGCTCAGATTAATTCTAATGAAACACTTTGTTCTGATGGGTGGACCCTGACGTACTAAAACATTAAACTTTAATGTTCATAGTTTAAAATGAAGGCTCTAGGTGAGTGGTCGTCTGCCTCAACCAGTTGGGGTGAGAGAGAGAGAGAGAGAGAGAGAGAGAGAGAGAGACACAGACAGACAGACAGACAGACAGACAGACACAGCAACAACAGTAGCAACAACTACACTAATAGTAGTGACTGATGATGATTAACATGAAGAAGATGATGGCGATGTCAACAACGATCCATCCATACTGTCAAGACGTTAAATATTTATATTTATGTAAAGATCTAAAACTCGCTCAAGTGGGTGACCCAGTGGGTTTAAGAGGTTTTATACATCCACAAAATTTCTAGAAAATCAAGACCAGGCCTCTCTTGGAGACCTGCGTTAATTTGTCAAAACGTGGAGCCACAGCAGGCTTTTAAAGGAAACCTGTGTCTATTTGGGACCCTGCTTTTATTGGAAGTTTTACGGTGACTGCATGTGTTTATATGACACAGTCTACATTGATATTGAACTATACACTAACAATATGTTTATCAATATATTTAAATATAGACAGATTATATAAACTGACACTGGGTGTTTCTCAAACCCAATAATTCAAAGAAGAGATTTGTGTTCTTGGTGAGAACGTTCAGCACCGAGGATTCATCACTGATTACTCCTCAACTGTATACTAACAATGTAATTTATAATAATAAAGCAGTGACTGTAGACCTTTCATTCTGCTTCTGTTGTTTATGTATTTATCTTAAAAGAACTAACAATAACTTATTAGTAGAACTGTCTAAAGTGTCCAATACTGCTTTTATATTGTCACTCCATAACTACAATGATAGCTGTCACCAGTTCTATTCCTTCTGTCACTAACACTGATACTGCACTATACTTCATATCAATTCACCAGATTTTTCTTTTCTTAGTATCTGTTTCTGTTTCTAAGAGGCTGGTGACTCTACACAACCAAACCACCATTTTGTCAGAGTGTTTAAGGTCTTAGAACAGTATGACTTGACATGAAGGTCATTCCCATGCTCTATTATGTCTCTTAAGTTGTTGCAGCAGTTTGTGGGTTGATATCAGGGTTTGTGTTATAATCTGAGCTTTGTTGCAGTCTCTAAAATAATTAATGTTAGGGGCGGAGATAAATAATAGCATAATGGGTGCGTTTTCCATGGGAGAGATTAAGTGGTCCAACACTTTCACAGTCTCTAGTTTGTGGTTGTACAGTTTCAGTTTTAGTTTCATGAGCCTGTGATCATCCTCGAGCAGCAGTTCCCAACCTTTTTCCTTAAGGGACTTCTGTTCTACAATTTAATAAACTGATCACCCCTGATTAAGAGACATATTTTGTGGATATTCCACATTACATTCTAAACTGTACAATGAACCTAAACAGGGAAATCAGCAGGAAGAAATTTCAGATTATTTCCTGTTTAGGGAACTTTGTATATAATTATCTGTCTATATTATATATATATATATATATATATATATATATATATATTTATATAGTTATTTTTGGGGGCTTTTCAACAGGAAAGGGGGGTAAAGAAAGGGGGGATGACATGCAGCAAAGGGCCACAGGTCAGGTTCGAACCCAGACCGCTGCAGCAAATCTGTATATGGGTTGCCAGCTCTACCGACTGAGCTAACCGGGCACCCATGTGTTATCATTATAACTTATAATAATTATAATTATGATATAACTATCATACAGACTTATTAAGTTTCCCTTTTTTTTGACAAATTTGGTGTTTTGTTGTGGCAGTTGGCCATTGTTCTATTAGACAGTTTACATTTACTTTTATTTATTGATTTTATCAAATCAATGTGTATCCATACAGTACCAGTTAATTTAGTCTACAACCCTGCAAAGCAAACTTTATCATCACTTACCCTGCAGCAGTGTCTGTGCAGCAGGTAGAAAACCCGTCTCCGCAATCCCCGTGTTCGTCCGAGATAGTTTGTTTTTGTTGAGAAAAATAAAATACTCAAATTTGACTAAAACTATTTAATATTTCATTGTTTAGAAACAAAACCTTGAACATTATCACTAACCCTAACCCTAACAGTGATTATTGATTCAATGAACAGCATCACGTTTCATTTCAGCCAATTATTGATCAGCATGACAGATTTTATTATCATCAGGAAAGAAAAACACATTACAAAAAAAATAATCTGGACAAGAAGTGACTTAATTTAAATTCACAGCATCACACAGTTAATTAACACATAACTATCATCTTAGCAGCTTGTTACCAATTCATTACCAATCAATAACCAGTTAATTATGAAACATGGTTACAGTGTGAGATAACCATAGTTCTCTGAATCGTTCACCATTTTTAACTCTTTACTCATCTGGGAACTTTTTGCTGATGCTGTCATAACCATGGAAACCACACTTCCTGCCGGCAACTCTGCAGCCAAAGGTCAGAGCATCCTGCAAACTTCCACCTACAGACAGAAAAAGTATGTATTTATTTATTTCAGTAAAATAAAGAAAGAACAGGGACAGGTTGATAAGAGTCAGCAGAGACTGAAATAAGACTAAATCTGTTCAATTTGACCTGGAAGTAAAGGGTCATCTGTTTTCTTTCAAAATAAAAGCCATGGCCCTTTTTAACTAGACAGATTTGGTGTTCATATGAATTCAAAACAAAAAAACAAAGATGTTCTCTTTTTTTATCTCACTGCGATTACATTATATGTCCTGGTGGTTTAGAGGTCCAATTAGTAGGATTTAGTGCCATCTAGTGGTAAAATTGCAGATTGAAACTAACTGAACACTGCTGGCGTCTGTATTTGACAAGCTGGGAATGAGAATGGGCTGTGGAGTGTGAAGGAAAAACATGGCCGTTCAACATGGCTGACTCAAAAGAAGAAGACCCACTCCCTCTGTACGTACAAAAAGTGTCATTGTAATGTAACAAAAACACACTGATTCTTATTTTTGGCTGATTATACACTAATGACAACATACCTATGAATATAATATTAAAGTGATGTTACACACTGGAGCTTAAAGGCATCAAACATTAACCTTAATGTCCATTATTTTAAACCAGTTTAGATACCACTGACTCTAGAATGAACACATGAAATACCTCCCTCAAAGGAAGCTGGATTTCAAAAACAATGGTTCTGTCATGACTCCTGCCGTGTGATTGTGTGGTTTTATACCTTAGTGTGAGTGGGGTGTGCTTGTCGGGTTTGTCTGTCTGCTTGCTCCTTTCCCTTCCCCCCTCTCACTCTCTATCTCCACTCACCTGCTGGTCACCCACAATCAAGCACACCTGCCTTCAATCAAGACTGCACCTCACCACTATAAGAAGCCTGGCTGACATTCAGTCCCTGCTGAATTGTTGCACCACACAGAGTTTGTTGTGTGCAGCTTTTGGGTGCCAGCCTGCTTGCCAAATTCTTGTAACGGTTAGGGTTAGGATAAGGGTTCTGCCAGCTCTCCACACCAGTTTACCTCTACCACGATCACCCCTGGATCCCAACCCCAGAATTCAGCCAGCTTCCATATCACCCTTCATCTTGCCAAAGAAATAAAGACTTTGTGTTCACTACTTCCAGTCTCAGTCTGCTTTTGGGTTCAGCCTCAGAATCGGGACAGGTTCAGAGTTCAAGCTTATATTTATTGTGCAACAAGGGTTCACATGATGACAGAATACGAAAGGACAATATCAATAGTAAATCGAACACCTATTGCAAGGAAATGGAAATTCATATCAAGTTCAAAATATGCAATAGTTCAAATGTGCATATGTGTAAGGAATGCAGTAGTTTCACAAAATGATCTGGAAAAGTATTGAACCAGATTATAATACAATAAATTATGAACTAACTACTATGAACTAAGTTAGTATAGCCCTGATCCACTAAACTCTATTCAGAAAATAAGTATTTTAAAAGTTGTTTCATCTTGCAGACAGGCCAACAAAGTGAATTCAGACTTTTCAATCGCCATCATGTTGTCGTTATTTCAGCATTGATTTTGATCTGCTTGACATTAAATGATAAACATATATTTATTATGGGCTCATACTGCTGCAGTGAGTCCTTTCCTCTTTTTTTTTTGTGGCCTTTTTATTGCCTTTATTTGATAGGGACAGCCGAAGATAGGCAGGAAAGGGGGGCAGAGAGAGAGGGGATGACATGCAGCAAAGGGCCGCAGGTCAGATTCGAACCCTGGGCCACTGCAGCAAGGACTCAGCCTCAGTACATGGGTCACCAGCTCTACCGTCTGACCTAACCAGGCGCCCCAGTGAGTCCTTTTCAAACATCAATATATCAAATGTATCTTTATGAATAAATGTATGTTTCAAAAGTAGAGCTGTATATTTCACAACTTCATTCGAATTATGTTTGTATTTATATACTGTTTTAGTCGCATAACTGCTAATAAAGTCAAATTAAACTAATGTCTCACCATTGGACAGTGTGTAGATGACAGCAGCGTTGAAAGTGTCTCCGGCTCCGAGAGTATCAACGACAGTTTCAGGAGGAAAAGCGTCTGAATGAATCAGCAAACCGTCAGGACCCAAAGCATCCGCTCCTTTTTCTGCCCAGGCACATATGAGGACAGCCCTGAGAGAAAGACAGGTCAGAGAGAGAGAGACTCTGTAGGATCAAAAACCACAGGCTCGTAACTGAAAATCACATTCAGAGCAAATCCCAAATTTGCTCTTTGCTAAATCATTAAAACAGACCACAAACAAATAAAACAAAAGCCTTTGATTTAAATTGACTTTTATGGCTCAACTGTTGAGTATCTATGAGAACAAATAATATAATTGTGATAACATAGAAATCCAGGTATTAAGTGAAGCTAAAGGGAGGTTGAGGTCTGAGACTGCCCTGCTCTAGAACATACAAAAAACTATTCCTACCTCGGCCTAAACATCAGCCCCACAGAATACTTCACCAAAGCAGTGAACGACCTGATAGATAATCAAGGAAGGGCTCTTTACAGTATCAAAAGGAACATCATTGTCCCAATTCAAATACTAGACTCCATTATAGAACCTATTTCTGTTTGAAGTTGTGAGGTCAGGGGTCCGTCCGCTCGCTAACCAAGATGCACAAAAACCAAAGTGAGACTCTGCATGCCGAATTCTGAAATCTATCCTCTGGATCCAGTTCAAAACTCAAATAAGGCAAAGCAGAATTAGTACAATACCCAGTAATTATACAAATTTAAAAAGGGAGCATGTTCATTTTATAATCACCTAAAAGAAAGTGATCCTGATACAACAGACCCTAAAGAGAAGCCCTGTTAGCCAGCTGGTCCAGGGACTCAAACACAAACATAGCCCCCAGACAGGAACCACATCATAACAAAACCCAAAGAAAACCATTGGACATACTGAACTGAAAGACTAGAGAGAGAAAGAGAGAGACACTCCACTCACCCCTGTTTAACCCGACTGTAGAGTCCTTTCAGAGCCGCTTCAGCAGTAAGGAAACCGAAGTGACGAGCGACATCTTTACTGACAAACACCTGAAAACACAAGATCAAACACACCGAGTTACACACCCCCACCCACACACACACACACACACACACACACACACACGCGCACGCCACACACACACACACACACACACAAAACCTACCACGTCACCGCGAGGAAACAGCTGATACAGTGGCTCTCTGGTCTTCTCTATCTCCACGGAGATAGTGATTCTCTGTTGCTTTGGCAATGTGTTGTTATACATCACCACCTGCTGGATCATCTTCACCTGTTCTTCAGCATTTCGGCCCTGCAGGAGTTAAACAACATGACCATGATAATATTACTATATTCTGTACAAACTGTAAAGTCTCCTAATAAAGTTTGTAAATTAAAATGTTTCACAGGTTCAATTTAGATGGAGGAAGGGTTAGTTAGTCTAGTTTAGTCTGGTTTAGACTGGTTTTGTTGGATTACTCTGCTTGTCTGGGAGTTGCAGTTTATCTGAGCATTGCTCACCTCCCAGTGGATCCAGTTGAACTGATGGAGGTCAACTTTGGAGAAATCCTCTGCTGTGATGTCAGGAAGGTTCCTGATGGACAGGAAGTGAGGTCAGACTTTATAAATCAACACAGGAAGAAAATCCCGAAACACCTCCAGCATTCGTCCGGCACTCAAGATATAGAAGTCTTTCATGTCTATAGATCATTAAAATACAAAATCTGATTATCTGAATCATTTGTTTAAAATCCAACAGTCACCATCAAACAATAAAATGTTGGGTTTTTTTTTTACAGACTCTAAATGGTCTGTACTTATATAGCGCCTTTCTAGTCTTCCTCACCAGTAAGAGCACTTCACACTACATGCCACATTCACCCATTCACACAGCATCGGGAGCAATTTGGGGTACAGTATCTTCCTCAAGGACACTTTGACATGCAGCCAGAGGAGAAGGGAATCAAACTGGCAACCTTCTGATTAGTAGACGACCTGCTCTACCTCTGAGCCACAGCCGCACCCTGTGAGAGTGAAGAGTTCAAATCCAAACCCATCAACAGAAAATGTGTACAGAAGACACTTAGGGAATTAAACATTACTGAACATGTTTCATCTTATTTCAGCATAAATGTGTTTGTATTAAAAATCCAAGAAATTAAATGAATCAATGATGATGATGATTTACCCATAAACCACTGCAGAGACTCAAGCTGACGAGTTTGTGATGAAGCCCAGTAAACAAACTGATACTGCGTCACTCAGTAAAATTTTGGACTTCTTTTAAATCTGATTTCAGAGTCCACTATAGGGAGGCCCATACTATCAGCCAAGCTTAGCATAGAGTTCGCACAGATAAATGAGGTGTCTAAAGGTAAGCCAGAACGGCATCTGATGAACGGATCAATTTCAGAAACACACAAAGCTGTTACAGTCTCTAAACATACTACCTAATACCATACTAACCCTAACCCTATTCCCTTACCACAACCTAATACCATTCTAACCTTAACCTTGTCTGTCTGTCTGTCTGTCTGTGCGTCTCTCTCTCTCTCACCCACCTAGAGCCGGGGTCTATCCGAGGTTTCTGCCTTTTAAAACTATGTTTTTCTTTGGCCATCGTAGCAAGCTGCTACTATACTATAATATAATATACTATAATATAATATAATACAATACAATATACACCCATGTTGTAGACCTCCACCCAATCTGATTGGTGGATTGATTCAGGTTCAGGACCTCGATGCCTCGCTCTGCAGTGGGTCTTAACATGATCAGGATCAGATTAGTTCAGGATCAGGTGTTCATGCCTCCTTCAAGTTTGTCAAACAGCGTTCATAAAACACTTCAGTAAATTTGATTTATGGGTGGAGTTTACACCAGGAGGGATGGACTTTCAGATTTCCACAATGAGGAAATGAGTGTTGGTTCACAGAACTTTTACTTTCAACTTTAATTGATGAGCAGAAACTCGTTAATGTCCAATTAATCGATATGTAATCAGATTAACCTGAGAAAGTGAGACCTTATCTTCAGTTATCAGAGTATAAACAGCCCTGATGGTTAGCTGCTTCAACAATAGCAACATTAACATTAGCCAAATTAATATTAGCCCCATTAGCATTATCTGCATTAATATTAACCATATTAGCATTAGCCATATTAGCATTGGCTACACTAATCTTAGCCATAATAGTAGCCACATTAACGACTTATTCACAATTACATTAAATTGTATTGTTTTCTATAAACTGAGTTATTCGCTCTAGAACAGCTGCTATCTACCTGTTGTCTTATATTACATCATATTATATTATATTATTTTATATTATAGTTTTAAATGGGGTTTTGAAGGTATATATCTAGATGCTGCTGATGGACTGATTTATACGAGAGATGACCCACTGAGGTAAGAAGGTCTCATCAATAAAGAGGTGTTCAGTGAACGCTGTGTGACGCCCTCCAGTCGTTACGTCATCTTACATGTCAGAGAGAACGACGGTTCGAGAGCCGCTGGACGGACAAACCACACAACACGCACAGGGGGTTTGTCCTTTGCCCTGCCAAACCACTGCTGAGACATCGATCTTACACCGCAAGAAGTCAGCCATGATGAAACTGACAGAGAGAGAGACAGGAAACTGCTTCATGCAACTATGTCCTACAAAATAAAACCACAGACTGAAAACTGTGTTCTCATTGGAGGAACAGGAGGGTCGGAGCTGATCCATGATGAGAACGTTCCTGAAACAGAGAGAGTTAGTGACACACACACCTGTTCACACCTGTTCATATGCAGGATGGTGCGGCTTCCTGTGCTGATGTTGCTGATGACCACAGAGGCTGGAAGGACACACTGAACGTGCTCAGACACCAGAGACACATCGATGTGGAACTTCTGAAAATCTTCCAAAATAAAACTACAGACAGGAAACTGTTTCACTTCTCCTGCGACCTACAAAATAAAACTACAGATGTATCTCTGTTTAAACTTGACCCTTTAACCAGGTTCCTCCTCACTGAGGACATCTCAAATCTCTACATGCTGCTCAGAGGAAAGAGGAGACAAGGAGAGAGGGCACAAGGGAACATTTGAGGGTTTAAAAATAAATAATAAAAAAGGGTAATTTTTGTATAATTTTTCTTAATTTAAAGTATCACAGTTTTCAAAGTAAAGTACTTTTACTCAAGTATAATATTGGAGTACTTTTGAAGAAAGTATTGATGAACCTCATGGAGGCCACTGAAGAAGAAGGTATTGATTAACACATAGATGAATATTGATGAGTACTCACTCGGCTACTGGTCCAGCAGACAGTGAGCCCATGAAGGCGCAGGAGGCCCCGAGCAGGGACAGCACTGTGCAGGAGTTTGAAGCGTTTCCTCCTCGCTGCCAACGCTGCGCCAAACATCTGCAGGGACGCAGAGTGATGACATCACTGCATTGCCCATCAATATCAATGCTTGAGTCAACTTTTCAGGCTGCGTATACATATAAAATTTCTTCTCTGGCAGGTTTATTATGGTAAATGGTAAATGGACCTGTACTTGTATAGCGCCTTTCTAGTCTTCCGACCACTCAAAGCGTTTTTACACCACGTGCCACATTCACCCTTTCACACACATTCACTCAGTGATGGTAAAGTCCATCAAACAGAAACTAACTCATTCATACACATTCACTCACACCGATGCACAGCATCAGGAGCAATTTAGGGTTCAGTATCTTGCTCAAGGATACTTCGACATGTGGCAGCAGCCGGGGATTGAACCGACAACCTTCTGATTAGTGGACGACCTGCTCTGCCTCTGAGCCACAGCCGCCCATTTTATTTAGTATATTATGTTTTCTTTGGAGAATATTAGCTTTAGGACTGCCCCCCTAAGTTTTAATGCAGAAACACAAAAAAGCTAGTTCAGGAGCTGTGCCTTGTCACTGTGTCACATTTTATATTCTTCATTTATCAGAAATTGTAATCAAAATGCGTATATAATGTGATTTTGTTGGTTTGTTCTGTACACCCAACATCTGTTTCCTGTGTCCGTCTTGGGAGAGGGATCCCTCCTCTGGCTCTACCTAACGTTTCAATTGTTTCTTGGTAAAAGAGTTTTTACCTGAATCGAGGCTCTAAGGACAAAGGGTGTTGAATGTTAAACAGGCTCTAAAGAACCCTGAGGCAAAAGGTAATTTGTAAGATTCAGCTGTATAAATACAATTTTAATTGACTTGCCTTGGCACTGACAAGTGATTGTGATGTCTTTCAAGCATGTGATACATAATACATTAAGATATTGCTCCTAATCCTGACCCTGGTGATGAACCTGAAAAGGTTGCTTGAGGCTCTTCTACTTCTGAGAGTGTAGAATGGCTTACACTGAACCCAGTTGTGAACCCAAGTGTCTGGCGATTTGGGTAAACACATCATAGGAGTTTATGAAGAGTCCCTGAAGGCAGCATGTAATGCTCCTGGGACCACAATTTGGGTTGTGAAACAATACAAATAAAAATAGTGTTTATTATAGCTTTTGTATGTCCCCCAACACTGTTCTAGACCCGCAGTTCCACAATCATACATACTGTACCATATAAACTTCAGCTACTACAACAACACATTCATTAGCTTTCATTTAACAGTTTAACATACACATACATATATACTGCACTACCTGTTTAAAAATCATAAATGTCAAAAGGGTCAGTCTGGAACTATTGTCTGATAACAGATTGCTCATTGATAGTTTGGAGGATTACTAACCTGCTATCCAACAACAAACTGTGATATTACATAGATCTTCTGCTAAATGGACACTAAACCTACTTCCACTCTTACATAAAAACAGCCAGGAAACAGTTAAACGGTCCATGTGCTTTTGTCCTCTTAGCTTTAGCCTGTGTGCTAACATGCTGTAGGTGTTAGCTTTAGCCTGTGTGCTAACATGCTGTAGGTGTTAGCTTTAGCCTGTGTGCTAACCTGCTGTCAGTGTCTTCTTCTGGGTATTTGTCAACCACGTTGATGATGTCAAGACACACCAATCCCACACACAGAATCTTCTTCTGTTCCTCCATGTTGATCCAGGACTGACACACACACAGCTGCAGTCTGGACTTTGAAACATAAACGTCTCATTATCTCCCAAGTCAATTCACAACAATAAGATATAGCCCTTCCTGTCTGCAGGGATTATAAAATAAGAGCGTTGCAGACAGAGGCTGCTCATTACTTACTTACTTATAAAGAGTTCGGTCTAGACCTGCTCTATTTGAAAAGTGTCCTGAGATAACTTGTGTTATGAATTGGCGTTGTACAAATAAAATTGAATTGAATTGAATTACTGCCCTGTGAGTTAACACAATATACTACTTCCTGTCCTCGTGTTATGCCTGTACTCTCTCTGAAATCTGAGCTTTTATCAAGTTTAGTCCTTAAAACAGATAAAGTTATTATTGTAGGTGATACACTTTAATATTCATGTGGATGTTTAAAATGACAGCCTTAGTAATGCGTTTATCTCATTAGAGTTAGAGGTTAGGGTTAGGTTAGGAGAGATATATTTTAAATAGCCTATAGAGGGCCCAGTGCACTGGCAACAGGGGTCTTCCTAATGTTAGTACTCCTCACACTCCAAATTATATTAAAATCAATAATTGGTGCAAGTATACTAATCAATAGGGTGCTGTATTAAAAGACAGAAGTAATTGACAGTGATCTCTGCAGGGTACCAGTTGGAGTGCCATACTGCCCCCAGAGGGTGGAGGACCAAATAAGTGCTACAAGGCATGTCTATGTACAGTATGAAAAGGTTTATACATTTATAAATATTGTGCAGGTGGGTGTGGTTTACAGTCAGCTGCAGGAGAGAGACAGGTGTGGGGAAGGCTTGTGAGAGCAGCGCCAGGTGAGTTGATTATCTCAGTTGGTACTCATTGAGTAATCACACTCACCTCTCTTAATGCAGTAGTGTGCTGGACCTGGAAGGCCCGACACCTAACAGAAAGGACAACTGGAACAAACCTGAATGTACTTTTGAAGCGGGCTAAGTGTTGTGGTAATAGTGTGTGCGGCTGACAAATAAATAAAGTGGTCTTGATTATTTACCTGTGTTGTGGGATTGTGTGCTGAAAGAGCCCATGGTAGTAGCGATACTTGCTATATATATATATATATATATATATATACACACCCCACACACACACACACACACACACACACACACACACACACACACTGCGATGGGGGGGTAGTTTCATGTAATTATAGACATGCACAATAAATATATTCATATACAAGAGGAGCGGGTTAGGGTTGGGGTAGGGTTAGGTTCGAAATGAGTGCGGTTAGAAGCCCAACTAAGGTTCTGGTGCACTGGCCTGGGGGCGTGCGGTCCGTCGTGCAGACGGAAATACTTTAAGTTATATTTTAAATTAAATTAATTTGAAAAAGGAAATGAATAGAAATGAAATTAGTGAAAACACAGGAGGCAAACATCAACGAAATAAATTGTGGTAAAATTATAACGTGATGCAAACCGTGTTAAATCCAAATTATGTTAACACTGTCACAGGTGCAGCTCAGGAAATATGCATATGGGAATGAGAGTCAAAACACATAAAGTTGGTTATTGCAAGTTATTAGTGTAAGAAAGTCATACATGCATATGGGACAGATTATGAAAAGAGCAAACACAGACAAGAAATGGAGATTGTGACATTCATAATTTTTTATTGTATTATTTAAATAAACAAAAAGTTGAATTGTTGGGTTGTGTCACTCTGAATTATTTCTGGTCTGATGTTCTGGTCCGGAGATGGTAATAACGGGCCGAGTTCCCCTCACTATCTGTCCTGCATACAGGTTCAGGTGAGCCATGAGGTGAGGAGATTGGTTATTAAAATAAGTAGGGGTTATGATGATACAACACATCAAGCTCGGCCTTCCCAGTGTGATTTGAGTTAAGTGTAAAATTTAAGGTTATACTGATGTATGGTGCCGATAGGAGTTATTTGTAAAGTTATAATGACATGTTGATGAACTATGATGTAATGTGTTGTAAATTATCTTATGTATGATGTACTGTGATTAAACTATGTGTCATGTAGGTCGGTGATGATGTTGTCTAACTCCTCTAGCCAGTGGGAGAAGATCCCACTGGCTGTCTCTGTGGTCCACTGTATGTTATCTGCTTGTGTTATAAAAAACTGGTCCGGGAATACTGAAAAATGTGTGTAATGTTTGATTATGTAATCGTTAATTATTGCCAAGTTATGTTGTTCTTCTGCTGGTAAGAGTGGTGAGTGATTAATGATAGGAATGATTATTAAGGCGTTAGGGAAGGCCGAGCGAGCTTTATTAGCTACAGTTCTGAGTTGCTTGATGGAAGTGCTATAGGGGTCCTGAGCCCTGTTGTTTAGGCCCACCGAGAGGATCAGCACTTTTGTGTTGTTGGTTTTTGTTTTTTCCATGATTTTCCAGAAGTGGTAGAAGGAGGCTCCTGGGTAGCTGTCAGCCTGGACAAAAGGGTGGTTAAATTTGGGGATTCACTCCATTAACTTTCACTGTTATGCAGATGATACGCAGTTATATCTATCAATCAAATCCAATGAAATTAATCAATTATCTAAATTACAAACATGTCTTACGGACATAAAATCCTGGATGACCTGCAATTTTCTGATGTTAAACTCAGAAAAAAACGAAATTCTTGTTCTTGGCCCCAAAAACCTTTCATTGTCTCATTGTCTAAAGATATAGTCACTCTAGATGGCATTAACTTGGCCTCTAGCACCACTGTCAGGAATCTTGGAGTTATCTTTGATCAGGATTTGTCATTTAACTCCCACATAAAGCAGACCTCTAGGACCGCCTTCATTCATTTACGTAATATTAGAAAAATTAGACACATCCTATCACAGACAGATGCAGAAAAACTAATCCATGCATTTGTTACTTCAAGGCTGGATTACTGCAACTCTTTATTATCAGGTTGCCCCAATAAGTCCATTAAAACGCTCCAATTAATTCAGAACGCTGCAGCACGAGTACTGACAGGAACTAGAAAAAGAGATCACATCTCTCCTGTACTAGCTTCTCTGCATTGGCTCCCTGTAAAATGTAGAATTGAATTTAAAATCCTCCTCCTCACCTATAAAGCTCTTCATGGTCAGGCCCCTTCATATCTTAAAGAGCTCATAGTACCCTATTACCCCTCTAGAACACCACACTAGTTCTCTGAATGCTGGGCTATTTGTGGTTCCTATAGTCTCTAAAAGTAGAACAGGAGCCAGAGCCTTCAGTTACCAAGCTCCTCTCCTGTGGAACCAGCTTCCAGTTGTGGTTCGGGAGGCAGACACCCTCACCACGTTCAAGAGTAGGCTTAAGACATTCCTCTTTGATAAAGCTTATAGTTAGGGCTGGATCAGGTGAGTCCTGAACCATCCCTTAGTTATGCTGCTATAGGCCTAGACTATCGGGGGATTTCCCATGGTGCACTTAGCTCCTCCCTTCCTCTCTCTTTCTGCACTCATTCATGTCCCATTAATGCATGTTACTAACTCCACTTCTTCCCCGGAGTTCTTGTGCTTTCTCGTCTCGCAGGTTCTCATGGATCCTGGTGGAGCCTCCTGCCATGGTCCTGCTTGACTGCCATTGCCAATACTGTTGTTCTCTCTCTCTGCCTCTCTCTCTCTCTCGCTCTCTCTCTCTCTGCCTCTCTCTCTCTCTCTCTCTCTCTCTCTCTCTCTCTCTCTCTCTCTCTCTCTCTCTCTCACCCCAACTGGTCGAGACAGACGACCACCCACCTAGAGCCGGAGGATCTGTCCTAGGTTTCTGCCTTTTAACAGGCAGTTTTTCCTTGCCCTTGTCGCCAAGTGCTTGCTCATGGTGGTACTGTTGGGTCTCTGTAATTAATGTTAGAGTTCAGTCTAGACCTGCTCTATTTGAAAAGTGTCCTGAGATAACTTCTGTTATGAATGGGCGCTATACAAATAAAATTGAATTGAATTGAATTGTGGATATTTGAATCCCCCAGTATGGCGATTGGTTTGTTAATTTTGAACTCCCAATCTCGCAGCTTGCGGTTATCTCTGGCCTGATGGTAGGTGGGGTCAGAGGTTGTGTCTGTGCACGCACCCGCGCCCCAGGGGGGAGAGCCCCTCGGCTCGGCGCATCTCCCCGGCAGGTGTGGTTTAAGAATAGGTGAGGAAAGATCAGAGTTGGAAAGCTGGTCTGTCATGTTGACTTTTTGACCTAGGTTACTCATCATTAAATTTTTCCTCTCAGATTCTGTGTTGAACCGGGGAGCTGCCTCCGCCGCAGCGGGTGCCCTCTCCCCACTCTGATGTTCTATGGGCGCGGGCACCAAGAGATGGAAAGCGCCGTTTATGGCTGACCCCAGGCCAGAGTCTGCATGAAGGCAGGTGGATGTTATTATGCCGCTGCGGGACTGGGAGCCCTGTATGTCGTTATTGTTTTTTGGAGAGATTATGTTTGTTTCTCCAGGCTGACAGCAGTCCTCAGGAGCCATAGCATTCACCGTCCTCTGGGGGCAGCGCATGTGGGGGGAAGTGGGAGGTGAGTGGTGATCTGTGGCTGGGATGTTGTCCAAAGGCTGTGGAGGAAAATGGTTATGCTGGGGAAGAGAGGGGTCAGAGTTGGACAGGTGAGGAGAGAGAAAAGAAAAATCCTCATCTGAATCACTGCAGTGAGAGGGGGAGGAGGTGCTGGAAAAAGTTCTGGAGGTGAAGAGCAGTTCGTGTGCAAAAGTGAATGTATGTGGACTGATTTTATTACCAAAGCGTCTGTGTGCCCATTGTGTGGCTACTGTGAACGCTAATTAGTTACCGGGGGTGTTTGTGAGCTGTGTTATTGTATTTTTGTAATGTGCTAATAAAATGTGCATGTTTTGCCACATCCAGGTGAGAGTGTTTTCTTTAAATGTATTTGTTGTGTCTTGTGAAGGAGAAGATGGTTTAATAAAGCCGGCCAGTTGGAGTGTTTTGCGTAACATTCCTGTTGGAATTTCGCCCTCCTCAATGGCCTGCTCTATGTTGCTATGGTGATGTAGTGCTTGTATAAGTTTCAAATGATGTTTGGCTGTAAATCGGGTGGATGTATCTAGTGCCTGTTTAATTGGTGTGTGTGTGTTCGTATGTGCGGTGTTGTGTGTTCTGTGTGTGCTGCTGTCTCCGCTTTCCAGTCCGTTCTGTGTGGGAAGAAAAAGAAAAAGAGAGAGAAGGAGGGGTCCTGTGAGTTGCAGCCGCAGGTCCGCCTGCTCCCCCCCGGTCCCGCTCGTGTCGGGGTTCGCTGCCCTCCGCCCTGTAAGCACCCGTGTGTGTGTGACCCACTTGCGTACGTCTCGCTGCATGCGGTTGCTGCGTTCTCTGCGCCATGTCGTCTTGTGTTTCCGGGTTTCCTGCGGAGTAGAGGAAAAAGTCCTTTTTCTTTTTTCCAGCAGAGGAGAAAGCCGACAGTTGCGGGAGAGGAGGGTGAAGCGCTCAGGTAGGCAGAAGTGTTCACACCGGGTTAGGGTTAGGATAGAGAAAGTGCAGCGGTGTCGAGGCTCCATGCACGGGCCATCCTGCTCCAGATCAGGAAAGCTCTTTATTTGGAGTTGAGGCCTTTGGGGTGTAATGTTTCTAATTTCCTAATCCAAGTCCTCTCGGCTCGGGTTCTCTGTGTGGCATTCCAGCTAGGGTCCATCTGGATGATCGTGGCCCGGACAGACGACCATCCATGGGCCAGAAAATGGCTGACCAGAGGTGTGTGGGTTTCCCTCCGTCTCTGGATATTGTACCTGTGTTGGGTGAATCGCTGTAAAAGCGTGTTTTTGGTCTCCCCAACACACTGCAAGCCACAAGAGAGACATGAGATGAGGTAAACGCAGTTTTTGGAGTGGGGATTACCACATGCCATGGTCTTATAGACCGTTTTATTAGAGTGGCTGCGTATCCACCTGGCATGTTTAAAAAATTGGCCGTGGCCCCTGGGTGCAGAGGTCGTTAGGGGCTTCATTTTGTCCGAGACCAGGTAATCCTGGAGGTTCTTGTTCTTTCTAAAGGCCGCTATAAACCTGTGGTTATTCAGGTGTCCTGGCCTAAGGACTTTTTGGTCAAAATTGTGTTTAATTTTCCTACACAGGGTGACCGCTGGCCTGGAATAGGTGGTCACAAAGGGGAGAACCTCCGCCGTGTCTAATGGCCTTGTCTCCAGGAAGGTGCTGAAGGCCTTACGCCGGAAGGAGCGTGAATACCCCCTGGTGGCCAGAGCTCTGAAGAGCGTCTTTGTAGCCGCCATGAAATCACTCTTGTGAGTGCAGATTCTGTGGAACCGAAGTAATTGGGATTTCAGTAGGCCCCTGTATGTGTGTTTTGGGTGGTGACTGTTTTTAAAGAGCAGAGCATGGGTGTCTGTTTCCTTGAAGAAAACTTTGATATCTAATTTGTTTGTCTGTTTGAAGTTTGTTCCTTTATAGGTGGTGGTGTCCAAGAAGTCGACTGACGTGGTGCTGGTGGTGGACTTCAGTGTGATGGATGGGTTGTGGTTATTCAAGGTAAGTACAAATTGGTCAAATTCTTCCATGGAGTGGGACCAGATCCCCCAGATATCATCCAGATATCTATAATAATGCAGTGGTTTTTTGTTGCAGGTTGCCAGGGCGGAGGTCTCCCATTCAGCCATGAAAATGTTGGCATACGCCGGTGCAAATTTCTTGCCCATAGCAGTGCCTTTTATTTGTAAATAAAATTTGTTGTCAAATTCAAAATCATTCCTCCTCAGGTTAATGGCAAGGAGTTGTAATAATTCCTTATCAGGTCTTTTTTTATCTGGAAATTTTGTGGATATATTCTTTATGGCCTGAATGCCTTCATCAATGTCAATATTAGTGTATAAGCTGTCGACGTCCATGGTGAACAGGATGGAGTCGGGGGGGATCTGGAGTTGTTTGACTGTATTAACAAAATGGTAGGTGTCCTTGAGATAGCCCAAATGTTTAGGGTTAGGGTTAGGGTTAATT
>NW_026136764.1:0-35000 GCF_905237075.1 Dicentrarchus labrax
CTCTCTCGTACAGAGAAGCTGCTCTTTGTGTTTTTACCTCATGTTCAGTCCGGTTTTATCTGTGGACTGAGAATCTGGAGCAGCATCTTCTCTGTGCAGAGCTTCTTTCTCTCGGGGCTGGACTCCCTCAGGCGACTAAAACAAGTTCCCACCAAAAATAAACCAAATACTTTACAATGGATATTTGTTATTTTGACCTTTCTGGAGTAATAAGACAGAAGTTGAGGGCTGCAGAGAACAGATCTTGTCTCTGAGGTTAAACTGGTGCTACTGATAAAGTACCTTCAGTCGGATGTAGATGGTTGAACGTCCAGTGGTCTTACAGATCTCCTCTGGTGTCAGAGTCTCCACTCTGAACGGCTGCAGTATCTTCTTTGTGCCACATGTGAAGAAGTCAAACGTTTCCTGAGCAGCCAGTTGAGGGAAGGTGGACCTCAGCAGGTCCAGGAAGTCCGCCTCCTGCATCCCACGAGTACACTGCAGCTCCAGAAGCGGGAACTTCTTATACACTGAAACACAAAGACGGCTTTCAGTTAGCTTGGCTGCTACTAAAGACCACCAGTTGACAACACTGGTTCAATTCTTGGGAAAGTTTTACCGACCGACTGATTAAACAGAGCCGGGGTCTGCTCGAGGTTACTGCCTCCTCAAAGAACGTTTGTCCTTGCCCCTGTCACCAAGGTCTTGCTCATTGTGGGAACTGTTGGGTCTCTGTAAATAATGTTAAAACGAGTACGGTCAAGACCTGTTGAGATAACTTCTGTTATGAATTGGCGCTCTACAAATAAAACTATATTAAAAATTATACTGTTTAAATTCTTGACACAGTTGTGGCTGCTGGTCACCAACTGTTTACTGCATCACTTTGTTTATACAGAGACACGACTGAAAGTTTATCTGCTTCAAAAACTCTATTCTCAGTAAGCCGAGGCGGTCTGGTTCTGAGTCTGACAAGTTTTTAAAATTTTATTTGGCTAAATGCCAGATGCCACAGAAAGGGTTGGCTTCTTTCAAGAGAGGGTTGTCCGTCTGTCCCTAAAGGCCCCAACACACCAAATCAACGTCAAAGAACTAGTGGTGACTTAAGTGGAGTTGCGTCGCCTGCGTCTCGGCCAAACAGTGATACTAGAACACGCTGAACTGACTACAGCGAACAGACAACTATAACGTACGTTCTTCGCCTGCACAGGAGTTAATAAGTCTCCATACCAGCAGGTGGCGGTAGTCTGGATTCCTCATTGAGAAAGAACAGCAGGAGTCCTCGGACAGCTGATATAAGAAAACAGCCCGTTGGATCAAGGTTCGCTCGCTCAGACGGTTTCGTAAAACAGCTTCTTGTTGTCTAAATATCTCTGAATTTGAACAAACAGCTGAGATGAAGTTGAAGCTTTAGTTTTTCCTTTTGATGAAGTCATTTGCTGCTTTGCTCGCTTCTGTTTCTCATCTCGTGCACCGATTCACTTCAGCTGAAAAGCCAATCAGAGCGATGTCTCTCACCTGTGACCTCTGCCACGGATTCTACACGCTCAGGCAGTCAGGTGGCCCGATGTCTCCGGACCTGAATTCAATTCAATTCAATTTTATTTGTATAGCGCCAATTCATAACAGAAGTTATCTCAGGACACTTTTCAAATAGAGCAGGTCTAGACCGAACTCTTTATAACATTAATTACAGAGACCCAACAGTACCACCATGAGCAAGCACTTGGCGACAAGGGCAAGGAAAAACTGCCTGTTAAGAGGCAGAAACCTAGGACAGATCCTCCGGCTCTAGGTGGGTGGTCGTCTGTCTCGACCAGTTGGGGTAGAGAGAGAGAGAGAGAGAGAGAGAGAGAGAGAGAGAGAGAGAGAGAGAGAGAGAGAGAGACAGACAGACAGACAGACAGACGCATAGCAACAACAGTAATGGCAACGGCAATCTAGCAGGACCATGGCAGGAGGCTCCACCAGGATCGACAAGAACCTGCGAGACGAGAAAGCTGTAAGAGCTGTTTGATACTTTATCTAAGTGATCTCTCTGAAGTGTGACGGAAAGCAACAGATATTCAGAAGTTTATAAGTACTGTACAAGTAGGGAAGGTCCAAAATACCATTATTGGGGCTTTGAAGTGGAGATGTAACGTGAACCGTCATGAGCCAAAATTCTGAAAACATGACGGTACTTGTTTATCTACAGTACTGTAGGTAACGGGGATTAAGTGGCCCTTACAGGCAGCATATAAACCAACGATTCCTCCAGTCTGCCGTTAATCAGTGACAGGAAGAAGAAGAACCCCAACTTTAAAATTACAGAAATTACTCTTTAACTTCTTATCGAAGGACTCAAGACAGAGTGACTGAGTACATTTACCTTTGTTTGAGAGCATATTGATCCGAGAGTCCTCCAGGATGCAGATTCTGAGATCTATTAGGTTCGGAGGTTCACTCCTATGACGTCTGCTGGGCTTCCTCTTGTCAGACTGAACTCTGGGTGACAATAACATAAAGGATCAGAAGAGAAATACACTTGTTCTCACTCCTACAGAGAAGCTGCTCCTTGTGTTTTTACCTCGTGTTCAGTCCGGTTTGATCTGTGGACGGAGAATCTGGAGCAGCATCTTCTCTGTGCAGAGGTTCAATCTCTTGTGGCTGGACTCCCTCAGGAAGCTAAAACAAGTTCCCACCAAAAACAAACCAAATACTTTACAAAGGATATTTGTTATTTTGACCTATAACAAATAAGTCAAAATAAGACAGAAGTTGAGGGCTGCAGAGAACAGATCTCATCTCTGAGGTTAAACTGGTGCAGCAGATAAAGTACCTTCAGTCGGATGAAGAGGGTTGCACGTCCAGTGGTCTTACAGATCTCCTCTGGTGTCAGAGTCTCCACTCTGAGTGGGTGTAGTTTCTTCATTTTGTCAGTTAAGAAGAGGTCAAAAGTTTCCTGAGCAGCCAGTTGAGGGAAGGTGGACCTCAGCAGGTCCAGGAAGTCCGCCTCCTGCATCCCACGAGGACACTGCAGCTCCAGAAGCGGAAACTTCGTATACGCTGAAACACAAAGACAGCTTTCAGTTAGCACGGCCGTTACTAAAGACCACCAGCTGACAACACTGGTTCAATTCTTGGGAAAGTTTTACCGACTGACTGATTAAATTTACCGTGGGGTGAGAGCACATCGATCTGATAGTCCTGCAGGATGCGGATCCTGAGGTCTATGTGGTCCTCTGATTCCCTGATCGCAGGTCCGTCAGCACTCCTCCTGTCAGACTGAACTGTGGGAGTCAAAAACCTGAAGAAAGAAGACATGATGCTGTCTTTAGGATTCAGTCTCACTGTGTGGTTGCTGATTTGGGCGTTTCACACCAAAACTCTTCGCCATGATCAACAACGACTCGCCGCCAATACACCAAACTTGGTTTGGGATCAATAACGCATTGCTATGACAACAGTTCCAGTTCCCACTCTTTATTATTTTTGAGTTTTCTTTGTCAACACACGTTGGAGCCACACTACCTGTACCTGAGTTTATGATGTTCTGATTGACGACATAAGAATAAATGTAATAATTTTGTTTACTTTTTAATTGTGCAATCACTGAGATCGCCACTAGGTGGTGCTATCTGACCCTGCAGTACACTGTTACACTGCGGCTCAGGTGGCTTCATAGAAGATTCATTAGTCACTTCAATACAGGACAGCAGGTGATCATATGATTTATTTCTAATATCGACACATTTTAACCTCCTTGTTTACTGATGCAGGTTCAGAACGGTTTCTAACTGAATACAAATCAGAGTGACAGAGACCAAAGTACAATTAAAACATTTCCAGGATATTTGGTCATTTTAATGAATTTCCAGGTGTTTGGATGAAAGTAAAAGTAGTCTATAAGTTTCGAGGAGAACTCTGATTATAAACCAGCTCTAACGAGTCTCGATAACTTCTCCCTGAACAAACACAACACAGGAAGTTCTGTATATTTGTGTTGGTTTGTTTGGGTGATGGATGCCGATCTCTGAGGTTTCTGATACGTGTAGTGTGATTGATGACTGTAGGAACTTCTAACCTTGATGATTCTTCACCATCTGGTTCTGTGAGATGTTCCGGATGCTCCTCTTCATCCTCTTCATCCTCCTCCATCCGTTCCTCAGTGGAGCAGACGAGGCCCAGACTCCAGCTGTCTTCCACACCTGGACACATAGCGGGACAACGGGGTCAGAACTACCTGTTTAATGCCTCCTTTATTAAATACAGGAGGTGAAGGTTTGATTCTTCACAACAATAAATAAAAACAAACGTACTCGGCTCCTGTTTGTGCCGCTGTTCCTCTTCGGGGAGTTCGGTTCCTCCTCCAGCCGCCGGCTCACAGACAGGAAACTGGTCATCTGGATCAGAGACAGACAGCAGGGTTGATCAATGAAAACAAGATCATGATCAGAAATCTGCTGCTGAATCACATGAATACAAATATTCAGGAGGCCAAGAAAGGCGTCGCAAGGAGTTTTTGATTTTAAAGCATGTTAGAAACCTTTAAAAATCCACACAGTAGGCCTTGAACTCATCATCATGCTTTAAAAAAGAACCAAAGAACTAATAGAACGAGCACCAGGGAGAAGAAAACACTGAATCTGGCAAAGAATAATCCTATTAAGTTATTATTAAATTAATAATATCCGTAAAACTCACCTCTGATCAATATTCACAGGAAATTATCTGCTAAAAAATAATCCAAATCTCTGGTTTTATACAAACTGTCATTGAGTTCACTGTTTACAGTTTATCGGTAGTCGCTTTACTGTTATATATGATATAATATGTAATTAAATCAGAGGTCGTAAGCACAGGATCAAACACAGCATATATTATTTACAGTGTATTTGGTCATTTTAATCCATTTCCAGGTGTTTCCATGACTAGAAAAGTAGTCTGTGAATTTCCAGGTTTTCCATTCAAAACTGCACTTGAGTAAATTCACTTTCTACCGCTGGATTTGTCCAATTTAAACGTGGTCATGAGGACTTTGTACCGTTTATTTTACGTTGTATAGCAGACAGTGAGTTTGAATGGTGGCCGAATTTATGAGTGATATTAACAGTTCTTATACTGAGTCCGTAGACGTCGGTGAGTTTTATCGTTAGCAAAGAAACATTTAATTAACGTTTTTCTAAACCAGGTTCGTCTTTCCGGTTCTCTCTGCGGAGAGGACACATCGCGGTGCTACCGGCAGACATTCATCCGGACACCGACCTGCTGCCTCCAGTTTGATCTCAGCGGAGATGGACAGCAGAGCCTCCAGGTGCTTCCTCTGCCGGTCGACCTCCAGCCTCAGACCCGCAGTCTCCTCCTCGTACCCGGCCACGGTTCTCTCGACCACCGCTAAGATCTCCCGCGCGGCGGCGGTCAGTTTCTCGGCCACGACTCCTCTCAGCATCTCGGCCGTGGACACGCTCCCGTCCCCGGTGTCAGCCTCCATGTTGTTGTCACCGGCTCCGGCGCAGCATCATCACCGCACGGAAGTGTTGTTACCGGCAGAAATACGCGGGAATGTTTGGAGACGGTGCAGACAGAAATTATGTCCGAGTGGAAACATGAACCAAAGAGGAACGTTTCTCTCTGGAACCAACGGAAGATGGAGCTGAAGGTACAAATTAAAGTAATTTATAGTTTATTCTAAATTATTCTGTCGCTGCCTGTACGGAAGCTCATTTCTGCCAATGTGAAGAATAAAAAAAACTTTTACAATATAATGACTTAATATCACAAAGTCAATATTTATGGAAGCGTATTAAATTCACCTGAAAACAATTTTTTTGGTTTGTTTTTCAGAGTAATTGTTTATTGGTGAGTTTAGAGAGTATTTGAAACAATGAACGCATTCATTACCACGAAAAACAGAAAAAGAATGACAAGGAAAAGAATAACTCAGAAAAATAAGGGGGGTAAAATATAAATATAAAAATATATAAATATTTTAAGATATTAAGTCAAAATATTTAAAGTTTGTCAATATTTTAATGATTTACTTTCTCTCTGTTACATTGGCAGTAATGGGCTTCCGTACTTCTGGGAACTGATGAGATTATCTCTTCTGGCTTTAATTCAGACACATTTATCAATATTTTGACCTATTGACGATAAAGTTACTCAAAAAATGTAATCTAATACTCTTGATTACTTTACTTATTCCTCCCTGCCAACAGTAATTAGTTACATTACTAGTTATAATTACCTTTATGATAATCCCAACAAAAGATTTATGAGGATTAAATTCAGTTTTCTTTGTTAAAATCAAAGTAATGTAATATTTCCTCCACGATCATAAAAATGAATCAATGGTGTAAATTTAATTGTTGGATTTCAGATCAGGAGACAACAAAAGTAATGTAACTAATTACACTTCTAGTTACTGTAAAGTAATATTATTACTATTAATGGCTGACATATATATCACTTAAACTATGTAATAAATGTAGTAAACTTTAGTAATTCCAGAGTATAACTTTACATGTTTAGTATAAAAACGTTAAATAATGTGAAGTGAACATTTTATATTATACTACAGTTTTATGTTCTGGTGCAACGTACAAAAGTGTCCCCGTGCTTTACTGAGTTATAATGTTTAATGTTGGATTAAAGAACAAATACTTTACTTTAAAAAACTGCTTTTCCACCTTTATTATAACAATATGTGTTAATGCAGCTCAGTTTAAAGTCACATTTTATTAACTCACAACAAAGTGGTCCAGCAAACATCAAACTTGGAGGCATTTAGAATATTTACTTTATTAATATTTTACCACCAAACAAACAACGATCAATGATTTTATTCAGTAGAAAAAACATTTAACATACAATAAACCACAGAAACGCAGTCGCATCAGGACACAACAGGATGATAATGTAACAGCTGACAGACAATAACAATCAACCTTTCTGTGTCTTTAGTTTCTAGTTTCTTTGTCACATACCGACTCGCTCCGTTTATTGAAGCTGTAATTAAACAGCAGTCGTCCACTCGCTGACTCTCCCCGCAACTTTTAGTTCAGTAACTATTATACTGCAACCGATTACATCAATTAATTATTATTATTTATTGTATTTTGTTTCTCTTTCAGTAGCCTGTTGAGTCTGGTTGTGTCAGATCTCTCCCGCTGTCTCTCCTCCGAGCAGAGGCACATAAAACAGCTAACGTAAAACAAAAGATCGGATCAGTAGAGCTCAACATAGCCGACACCGATCAGATAAAGAACGCACTGATCGGCAGCGATACAGATTGTTGAGATCAGATCGGGACATTAACACTATCAGCTGATAGATTGATTCAGTAGTGACAATCTTCCCTCGCTGTGTCCGTCCTGTACAGTCGACAGTCACACTGCAGAGACACACTGACGCTCTCTGCTGCAGATACAGTTTTATTTCACCAGCACAGACCTGATGAAGCTACAGTGAACACTTAGTGCCACGCTGTTTGATTGCTCCGTTATTAACAAGCCTCGTCCACACAAGGCTTACTGAGCTTTAAGGAACACGTTCTGTTGTGTTTTCTTTATGTAGAAAAGGAACAGACCCTTTCAGGACTTCAGTCCATCCAGTGCTGACGTCTCTTCCCCTTGATGGCTCCTCATGTGTGTTTTCAGACAGTGGCTCTGAGTGAAGGCTTTGTCGCAGAGGCTGCACTGGTACGGTTTCTCTCCATTGTGGGTCCTCATGTGGACCGTCAGGTAATATTTGCGAGCGCACGCTTTCCCACAAACCCCGCAGACAAACTGTTTGACGTCAGAGTGTGTTTTCAGATGTGCTCTGAGAATACTCTGAGTGTTAAAGGTTCGCCCACACTCCGAGCACTTGTACGGTCTTTCCCCAGTGTGGATCATCATGTGTCTCCTCAGAGCTCCTCGACCCGACAAGCCTTTGCCGCATTCGCTGCACATGATCTTCTCCTCGCTGTGTGTTTTCATGTGAACCTTCAGCTGACCTCGCGTGTGAAACATTTTGCAGCAAACGTCGCAGAGGTACGTTCGGTCTCGGGCCGTGTGAATTTTCGCATGTTCTTTCACTTTGGCTGGAATTAAAAATCTCTTCCCACAGACCTGACAGGCGTAGCGTTTTCCCCGCTGTGACCCAACTTGTGTCGGGATAAAGCTCGAAAGTCAGTGACACATTTCCCGCATACGTCGCAGCGGTACGGCTTCTCCCCTGTGTGGGTGCTGCTGTGAACCCTCAGCTGCTGTTTGAAAGCAAAAGACTGACTGCAGACGTCACATTTGTGGGGTTTATCCTCCACATGTTCCCACCAGTGGTTCCTTAAACCTGCCTTATGTGCATACGCTTTATGGCAGATGTCACATTTGTACGGTTTCTCTCCCGTGTGCAGAGTAGCATGTCTCTCCAGGCTGCCGACAGTGAGGAAAGACTTTCCGCAGATGTTGCAGCTGTGGGTTTTCTGGTGACTTTCGAGATGGCTCCTCAGCTCCTCAGCAGACTCTGAATGTTCTCCACACACTCCACAACGCCACTCTGAGTCGTCCACGTGACTCAAGGCGTGTTTAATCAGCATGGTCTTTGACCTGTGCAGCGCTCCGCAGACTTTACAGGACGGAGCGTCGCCGCCATCGGTCGCCGCCTTCAGAGACAACTGCATCTGCTTCCTTCTCTTTGTTTTTACACCTGAATGATCGACTCGCCTCCTCCTCGCCGTCTTCGATGAGTTCACTTCAGCTTCGCCGTCACTCAGCCCTTCCTCTTTCCTGTCTGGTTTCCAGTCGTCATCTCTGCCATCTTCTTCCACCTCTTCCTCTTCGTCTTCTTCGTTGTCCCCGTCGCTCTCAGCAGGAGAAAGGGTGCTAAAGTCATCCGATAATCCGCGTTGTTCTCCGTCCTCCGCTGTTTCAATCTGTTGTTGCCGTCTCGAGTTGTTGGACAGACGATCGGTTCTGTTGGTGTTCACAGAACTGAAGGAAGAAGATAAGCAGCTGAATTATTTAAATTATATAAGGTTGCATTATTAACACCCAGCTCCTAAAGACACCGTCCACCGTCTTCACTTGACTCACTCAGTGTTTCCTGCGTCACTGGTGGCTTCGTCTTCGCTCTCTGGAGAAGGAAGTTGCTCCGTGTTGATCAGCGATTTCTCTGCTCTCTGGAAGAAATCAACAGTTGATCACAGGAGTTAATTCTCAACCTTTGATAGCTGAATGATCAAAATGTCCACGTTTAGCTAACTGCCAAAGTCTGATAAGGTTGTCTGACTGCTGTTAGTTTGATTAATGCTTTAATAATGTGTGTATTGATCACTGGTGCTGGCTCAGTATGCTGTAAATGGTTTCACTTTGAGGATCTACCTGTGCTCGGATATACAGAGCCGATCTTCCTTTCCCCGTGGATTTGATGGACCTTTGGATCTCTTCTGGTGTCAGTGTTTGTAGTTTCAGTGGTGTCAGTTTCCTGGTTGCGTCAACTGTGAAGACGTCAAACTGTCCGGTCACCTGAGGGAAGGTGGACCTCAGCAGGTTCAAGAAGTCGGGCTCCCGTAGGCCTCGGGGACACTTCAGCTCATTAACCGGGGACTTCAACACTAACACACAGAAAAATTAATCACAACGTTCAAGTTCTGACAAAACTGCCCAATAGTGAAGCTCTTGTCTTTCTGTCAGAGTGTAAATAAACCAACTCATTGTTTTAATCACACTCTTGACCTTGTTTTATCATATGGCATTGATATTGAACATTTAATAGTCTTCCCACATAATCCTTTCCTATCTGACCATTATTTAATAACTTTTGAATTCATACTATTAGATTATAAGCCATTAGGCAAAACTTCCTACAGCAGATGTTTATCTGACAGTGCTGTAGCTAAATTTAAGGAGGACATTCCTTCAGTGTTTAATTCAATGCCATGTCTGAATTTAACAGAGTCCTATAACGACTTTAGTCCCTCCCAAATTGATAATCTTGTTGATAGTGCTGCAGGCTCACTACGATCAACATTAGACTCTATCGCTCCTATAAAAAGGAAATTATTAAAACATAGGAGACTAGCACCGTGGTACAACCACCAAACCCGCCAGTTAAAACAAATAGCTAGGAAATCTGAAAGGAAATGGCGCTCTTCCAAATTATCAGAATATCGCTCAATTTGGCAAGATAATCTTAAAACCTATAGAAAGGCCCTCCGTAATGCCAGAGGAGCCTATTATTCAGCACTAATAGAAGAAAATAAGAATAACCCTAGGTTCCTCTTCAGCACTGTAGCCAGGCTGACAGAGAGTCACAGCTCTATCGAGCCACATATCCCCATAAACTTAAGTAGCAATGACTTCATGAGCTTCTTCTATAATAAAATTATTACTATTAGAGAAAAAATTAACCACCAACTGCCATCAACAGTTATCAGTGGTTCTCCAAGTTCAGGGACTTCTGTCAATGTAAACTTAGATATATATTTAGACTGTTTTTCTGCTATCGATCTTCATCAGTTAACTTCAATCATTTCTTCATCGAAGCCATCAACCTGTCTATTAGACCCGATCCCAACTAGGCTGCTTAAAGAAGTTGTTCCCTTAATTGGCACTTCTTTACTGGATATGATTAATCTTTCTTTATTATCAGGATATGTACCACAGTCCTTTAAAGTAGCTGTAATTAAACCCCTTCTTAAAAAGTCCACTCTTGACCCAGGGGTTTTAGCCAACTATAGACCGATTTCTAACCTCCCCTTCCTCTCTAAGATTCTGGAGAAAGTAGTCGCCAAAGAGTTGTGTGACTTTCTACATAACAATAGCTTATTTGAGGATTTTCAGTCAGGATTTAGAGTTCATCATAGCACAGAGACAGCTCTGGTTAAAGTTAATAATGACCTTCTGACTGCTTCTGACAATGGACTTGTCTCTGTACTTGTATTATTAGATCTTAGTGCTGCATTTGACACCATTGACCATAATATTCTTTTAGAGAGACTTGAGCATCAAATTGGCATTAAAGGAACTGCCCTAAGCTGGTTTAAGTCATACTTATCAGATCGTTCTCAGTTTGTACATGTTAACGATGAATCCTCCATAAACACTAAAGTTAGTCATGGAGTTCCACAAGGTTCTGTACTTGGACCAATACTATTTACTTTATATATGCTCCCTTTAGGCAACATTATTAGGAATCACTCCATTAACTTTCACTGTTATGCAGATGATACGCAGTTATATCTATCAATCAAACCCAATGAAGTTAATCAATTATCTAAATTACAAACATGTCTTACGGACATAAAATCCTGGATGACCTGCAATTTTCTGATGTTAAACTCAGAAAAAACGAAATTCTTGTTCTTGGCCCCAAAAACCTTAGAGACTCATTGTGTAAAGATATAGTTACTCTAGATGGCATTAACTTGGCCTCTAGCACCACTGTCAGGAATCTTGGAGTTATCTTTGATCAGGATTTGTCATTTAACTCCCACATAAAGCAGACCTCTAGGACCGCCTTCTTTCATTTACGTAATATTAGAAAAATTAGACACATACTATCACAGACAGATGCAGAAAAATTAATCCATGCATTTGTTACTTCAAGGCTGGATTACTGCAACTCTTTATTATCAGGTTGCCCCAATAAGTCCATTAAAACGCTCCAATTAATTCAGAACGCTGCAGCACGAGTACTGACAGGAACTAGAAAAAGAGATCACATCTCTCCTGTACTAGCTACTCTGCATTGGCTCCCTATAAAATGTAGAATTGAATTTAAAATCCTCCTCCTCACCTATAAAGCTCTTCATGGTCAGGCCCCTTCATATCTTAAAGAGCTCATAGTACCTTATTACCCCACTAGAACATTACGTTCTCTGAATGCTGGGCTACTTGTGGTTCCTATAGTCTCTAAAAGTAGAACAGGAGCCAGAGCCTTCAGTTACCAAGCTCCTCTCCTGTGGAACCAGCTTCCAGTTGTGGTTCGGGAGGCAGACACCCTCACCACATTCAAGAGCAGGCTTAAGACATTCCTCTTTGATAAAGCTTATAGTTAGGGCTGGATCAGGTGAGTCCTGAACCATCCCTTAGTTATGCTGCTATAGGCCTAGACTATCGGGGGATTTCCCATGGTGCACTGAGCTACTCTCTTCCTCTCTCTTTCTGCACTCATTCATGTCCCATTACTGCATGTTACTAACTCCACTTCTTCCCCGGAGTTCCTGTGCTTTCTCGTCTCGCAGGTTCTCATGGATCCTGGTGGAGCCTCCTGCCATGGTCCTGCTTGACGGCCATTGCCAATAGTGTTGTTGCTGTGCACCTGTATGTCTGTCTGTCTCTCGCTCTCGCTCTCTCTCTCTCTCTCTCTCTCTCTCTCTCTCTCTCTCTCTCTCTCTCTCTCTCTCTCTCTCTCACCCCAACTGGTCGAGACAGACGACCACCCACCTTGAGCCGGAGGATCTGTCCTAGGTTTCTGCCTTTTAACAGGCAGTTTTTCCTTGCCCTTGTCGCCAAGTGCTTGCTCATGGTGGTACTGTTGGGTCTCTGTAATTAATGTTAAAGAGTTCGGTCTAGACCTGCTCTATTTGAAAAGTGTCCTGAGATAACTTCTGTTATGAATTGGCGCTATACAAATAAAATTGAATTGAATTGAATTGAATTGAACAGAAAATGGCATTTTGAAGCTTTAAAGCACTGACCTCTGCCCTGTATCCACAGTACTGACCTCTGCCCTGTATCTACAGTACTGACCTCTGTCCTGTATCTACAGTACTGACCTCTGCCCTGTATCTACAGCACTGTCCTCTGCCCTGTATCTACAGCACTGTCCTCTGTAACTTAGGGATTGTCTGCTATGTCTTGTGTTGTTGGATTTGCTTGATGTTTGGCTGATTCAGCAAAGTTGTCGCTAGTTTTTTATCATAACAAATGTACAGCTGTCCATATTTACCACAGTGGGATTAAAACTGTGGGCACCAAATACCAACACTTACATCGTGCTGGTTTAAATGTAGCTAGCTGCTTTATAGACTGGACACATATCACGTCTTACCGCCGATTTTGAGCACATTGGTGTGATCCTGTAACAGACAGACTCTGAGTTTTAGAGGATCCCGTCTGCTGCCCTTCATCTTCACAGACTGACCTCTGCAAGAATATTATACAAACAATGAAAACTGTTAACAATGCTTCAGTGTAGTTCTGTGTTGGTCTCACATAACTAAATATTTCTTTCTCCCTCACAAAGAATAAATATTATATTTGAACCTTGTTGCGGTCTGATATTCTGGGTCCCTCAGATTCTCCTGATCTAGACTCATGCTCTGTACTGGCTCCTCAGCAGACTCCCTGTTGGTGTCCACAGCACTGAAGGAAGAAAATAAGCAGCTGAATTATTTAAATGTATCTTCATCTTTGACACAATCAGAATGTGAAACTGAGGATGCTTAAAGATTAACAAGTTGGGAACATCTATCTTTAAACTATATAAGGTTGTATTATTAACACCCAGCTCCTAAAGACACCGTCCACCGTCTTCATTTGACTCACTCAGCGTTTCCTGCGTCACTGGTGGCTTCGTCTTCGCTCTCTGGAGGAGGAAGTTGCTCCGTGTTGATTTTCTCTGCTCTCTGGAAGAAATCAACAGTTGATCACAGGAGTTAATTCTCAACCTTTAGTAGCTGAATGCTCAAAATGTCCACGTTTAGCTGACTGCCAAAGTCTAATAAGGTTGTCTGACTGCTGTTAGTTTGATTAATGCTTTAATAATGTGTGTATTGATCACTGGTGCTGGCTCAGTATGCTGTAAATGGTTTCACGTTGAGGATCTACCTGTGCTCGGATATACAGAGCCGATCTTCCTTTCCCCGTGGATTTGATGGACTTTTGGATCTCTTCTGGTGTCAGTGTTTGTAGTTTCAGTGGTGTCAGTTTCCTGGTTGCGTCAACTGTGAAGACGTCAAACTGTCCGGTCACCTGAGGGAAGGTGGACCTCAGCAGGTTCAGGAAGTCGGGCTCCCGTAGGCCTCGGGGACACTTCAGCTCATTAACCGGGGACTTCAACACTAATACACAGAAAAATTCATCACAACGTTTAAGTTCTGACAAAACTGCCCAATAGTGAAGCTCTTGAACAGAATATGGCATTTTGAAGCTTTAAAGCACTGACCTCTGCCCTGTATCTACATCACTGACCTCTGCCCTGTATCTACATCACTGACCTCTGCCCTGTATCTACATCACTGACCTCTGTCCTGTATCTACAGCACTGACCTCTGCCCTGTATCTACAGCACTGACCTCTGCCCTGTATCTACAGCACTGACCTCTGTCCTGTATCTGCAGCACTGACCTCTGTCCTGTATCTACAGCACTGTCCTCTGTAACTTAGGGATTGTCTGCTATGTCCTGTGTTGTTGGATTTGCTTGATGTTTGGCTGATTCAGCAAAGTTGTCGCTAGTTTTTTATCATAACAAATGTACAGCTGTCCATATTTACCACAGTGGGATTAAAACTGTGGGCACCAAATACCAACACTTACATCGTGCTGGTTTAAATGTAGCTAGCTGCTTTATAGACTGGACACATTTCACGTCTTACCGCCAATTTTGAGCACATTGGTGTGATCCTGTAACAGACAGACTCTGAGTTTTAGAGGATCCCGTCTGCTGCCCTTCATCTTCACAGACTGACCTCTGCAAGAATATTATACAATCAATGAAAACTGTTAACGATGCTTCAGTGTAGTTCTGTGTTGGTCTCACATAACTAAATATTTCTTTCTCCCTCACAAAGAATAAATATTATATTTTAACCTTGTTGCTGTCTGATATTCTGGGTCCCTCAGATCCTCCTGATCTAGACTCGTGCTCTGTACTGGCTCCTCAGCAGACTCCTCCTCCTCCTCATTTTCACCCTCGTCTTCCTCAACGTGGCCTGAGACGTCCCAGCTTTCCGAGTCCTCCACATCTGAACGAAAAAAACGAAAGACAAAGAGTCAAACTTTTGATTTTGCAGTATTTATTACCACAGATCTTTTATTTTATTTAAAGGTCGAGTGTGGGATTTGGGGGAGTAGTACTTGAGTAAGTGTGGAAGACATACTTGTGTGCTGCTGTTCCTCCTCAGGAAGTTCACCTCCTCCAGCCTCCTCCTCCTCCTCCTCTTCCTCCTCTTCACATGCAGGTTCCTCTGGATCAGACACAAAGGTCGGTATCAGTATACGTTACTCACCGAGTAATTAAGTTTTATTTATTTATTTAGAGTCTGCTGCGGACTCCAAGTCCAGATCTGACAGGTCTAGGGTTAGTGGGTTTGGATCTGGACCTGGTCCAAGAGATATAAACAGATATAAACATAAACAGATAAACAGATATAAACAGATATAAAAAGATATAAAGATAAACAGATATAAACAGAGATATAAATATATATATAAAGATATAAACAGAGATATAAACAGATATAAACAGATATAAAGATAAACAGATATAAACAGAGATATAAACAGATATAAACAGAGATATAAACAGATATAAATATAAAGAGATAAACAGAGATATAAAAAGAGATATAAACAGAGATATAAACAGATATAAACAGAGATATAAACAGATATAAAAAGAGATATAAACAGATATAAACAGAGATATAAACAGAGATATAAACAGAGATATAAAGAGATATAAACAGATATAAATAAATATAAACAGAGATATAAACAGATATAAACAGAGATATAAACAGAGATATAAACAGATATAAACAGATATAAACAGATATAAACAAATATAAACAGAGATATAAACAGATATAAACAGAGATATAAACAGAGATATAAACAGATATAAACCGAGATATAAATATATATATAAAGAGATAAACAGAGATATAAACAGAGATATAAACAGAGATATAAATAGATATAAACAGAGATATAAACAGATATAAACAGAGATATAAACAGATATAAACAGAGATATAAACAGAGATATAAACAGAGATATAAACAGAGATATAAACAGATATAAACAGAGATATAAACAGATATAAACAGAGATATAAACAGAGATATAAACAGATATAAACAGAGATATAAACAGAGATATAAACAGAGATATAAACAGAGATATAAACAGATATAAACAGATATAAACAGATATAAACAGAGATATAAACAGAGATATAAAGAGATATAAACAGAGATATAAAGAGATATAAACAGAGATATAAACAGATAAACAGAGATATAAACAGAGATATAAAGAGATATAAACAGAGATATAAACAGATAAACAGAGATATAAACAGAGATATAAACAGAGATATAAACAGATATAAAGAGATATAAAGAGATATAAACAGAGATATAAACAGAGATATAAACAGATATAAACAGATATAAACAGAGATATAAAGAGATATAAACAGAGATATAAACAGAGATAAACAGAGATAAACAGAGATATAAAGGGACCCACCGATCCTACAGAGAGCGACCCGCGGCAGCAGCAGAGCCTCCAGGTGCTTCCTCTGCCGGTCGACCTCCAGCCTCAGACCCGCAGTCTCCTCCTCGTACCCGGCCACGGTTCTCTCGACCACCGCTAAGATCTCCCGCGCGGCGGCGGTCAGTTTGTCGGTAACGATTCCTCTCAGTATCTCCGCTCTGGTCGGTTTACAGTCCACCGGATCCACCGGATCCCCCGCGGACACCAGCAGCTCGTTCACTGCCGCCATTTCCTTCCGGAGAGTAAAAACTTTCACCACAGAACTTCAGCGGTTTCTTGGTGATGCGCATGCGCAAGCGTCCGCACCAAAAGTTCCGCTCCGGATTCTTCCACAAACCGACGTTAGAGCTGCGTGGCGCCCCCTACCGTACCGGAGGGTAACAGACACTTTACACTGGAACTATTATTATATTCATTATTATTTATTATATTATATTCTGTGTATTAAACTTGTTTAACATGTAAATACACT
Source organism: Dicentrarchus labrax (assembly GCF_905237075.1). Lineage (NCBI taxonomy): Eukaryota > Metazoa > Chordata > Actinopteri > Moronidae > Dicentrarchus > Dicentrarchus labrax. The sequence goes on from NW_026136764.1 coordinate 16,923, forward strand.
GTAAAATAAATTATTAGTAATATTCCAACAATACTGAAAAATAACAGAAAATAACAGAATTTTCTATAATTTAAAAACAGTTTTTAGATTTAATTTTACATTAAATCTTTTTTCTATTTTCTTTTTAATGTTTAATTAAAGATATTTAAATGAGCTATAAATACAGTTGAACTCTGCTATAATACAACCGGAGTGTAACAGACACTTTATACTGGAATATAGTCGCCCTCAGGCCTCTTCTAAATATGAGATTGAATATTGTTAATAGATTAGTTAATAACTGTTTCCCACCTTTTAAAGTCATTGTTGATAATTATTGTGAGAAATCATTAACGTGATCAGTGTCTTCACATAGATGAGTATCATCAATAACTAAAGGCAAACTGAAGTCACAACCTGGCTCAAAAGAGTGGGACAAAGACGGAGACCACACAGTCTGTGAATTGTTCTGACAATTTAATGAAGTAAACACCAAAATAATCAGTACAGTTTAATATGTGAGTGAAGGGTGAGGTGTATATGTATGAATGTAAAACCCGGAACACAAACAAAACCCAACAGTTCAGTCAGCAGCCAGAGGAAGAGAGTGAGAGAGTCTGCTCAGGTGAGCTGCAGCAGAGAGTAATCTCAGCTCCACCCCTTACTACCTGAAACAAAGAGTAAACAACCAAGCAAGAGGAACACAATAAGGCCGTCACACTGAGCACTTTTGTTATTTCAGAAGAGAGTAGTAATCAAAGTTTTGATGCCTCCTGAATCCATCATTCTCACAGCTTTAGATCCATTTTCATGATGCTGTCAGAGTGGAGAAATGATTTCTGTACATTTGAGCTTTATTTACAGTTGTTCTCCTCAATATTCATCATTCTCTAAACAGAGTGTGAAATGATCGAATCCATAACTCATCTGCTCACAACACTTTATGGATTCAAACACATGAGAACAGTTCAGCTGACTGACACTCAAACAATAACTTCATTCAATCACAGAAAGTGACTGAACTTAGTGTCTGTCTAGTGTTCTGACCACTCAAAGCCATTTACACTACAGCCACATTCACTCATTCACTCATTCATACATTCACTCATTCACTCATTCACTCATTCACTCATTCATACAGTGATTCAGCATCAGGAGCAGTTCGGGGTTCAGTATTTTGCTCAAGGACACTTCGACATGCAGCGGGAGGAGCCGGGGATCGAACCAGCAACCTTCTGATCAGTGGACGACCCGCTCTACCTCCTGAGACACAGCCAGATATATATGTATAGAAGCTGAATACACAAACATCAGAGAAACATTATAGAGCTACATGAGACCAATCAATCAATCAATCAATCAATCAATCAATCACAGTATGGACTGCAGGTTATTTCAGACGATGAAGAGAGGAAACACTGAAAGCTGAACGTTGACATTCTCTTCCTTTGAGCCCCTTCAACAAGATCAATAATCAAAGATTGATCAACAGACCAATCAAACAGATTGATCAGCCATCAGAGGAGTTGGATCAATGGAGCTGCTTCTGTTCCTGGTTCTCCCTGCAGAGGAGACAGAGGACAGTCAGACACAGACAGACACAGAGACATCTGACCTCTGACCTGTATCTACAGTACTGACCTCTGACCTGTATCTACAGTACTGACCTCTGACTGTGAGCTGCACTGTTTTCTCTCTCAGTAAGTTTCCCTCCTTGTTGTAGACGTTGCAGCAGTATGTTCCTGTGTCTCTCTCTTTGGGGGATTTCAGGGTCAGACTGAGGTCTCCAGCTTTCAGCAGGTCTTCCTTCATCTCAGTTCGGTCTTTGTAATCCTGGTTCTGTTTGTCAGGCTGATCAGAACCGTTCTGATACACATGGACTGTCATGTAAGGTTCAATGCGTCTCCACTCCACTGCAGCATCCTCAGGCAGGTCAGCTGTGGTCTTGAAGGGCAGTTGGACAGACTCCGCCCCCTCCTCCACCTCCACCTGACAGACTGAGAGAACAACAAACCCCAACATCAGCTGTACAGACAGCAGCAGCAGTTTGTAATAACTTTATTGACTGATTACAAGCTAACGTTACAGAGAGCTAATGCTATGCTACGAGCTAACGTTACAGAGAGCTAATGCTATGCTATGAGCCACAGAGCTAATGCTACTAGCTTAAAACAATATAGCTACTAGCTTAGCTTAATAACAATATAGCTACTAGCTTAGCTTAATAACAATATAGCAACTAGCTTAATTACAATATAGCTATTAGCTTAGCTTAATTACAATATAGCAACTAGCTTAATTACAATATAGCTACTAGCTTAATTACAATATAGCTATTAGCTTAGCTTAATTACAATATAGCTATTAGCTTAGCTTAATTACAATATAGCTACTAGCTTAATAACAATATAGCTACTAGCTTAATAACAATATAGCTATTAGCTTAATAACAATATAGCTACTAGCTTAATTACAATATAGCTATTAGCTTAGCTTAATAACAATATAGCTACTAGCTTAATTACAATATAGCTACTAGCTTAATTACAATATAGCTACTAGCTTAATTACAATATAGCTATTAGCTTAATTACAATATAGCTATTAGCTTAGCTTAATTACAATATAGCTACTAGCTTAATAACAATATAGCTACTAGCTTAGCTTAAGTACAATAAAGCTACTAGCTTAATATCAATATAGCTATTAGCTTAGCTTAATTACAATATAGCTACTAGCTTAATTACAATATAGCTATTAGCTTAGCCTAATTACAATATAGCTATTAGCTTAGCTTAATTACAATATAGCAACTAGCTTAATAACAATATAGCTACTAGCTTAATTACAATATAGCTATTAGCTTAATAACAATATAGCTACTAGCTTAATAACAATATAGCTACTAGCTTAATTACAATATAGCTATTAGCTTAATAACAATATAGCTACTAGCTTAATTACAATATAGCTACTAGCTTAATAACAATATAGCTACTAGCTTAATTACAATATAGCAACTAGCTTAATTACAATAAAGCTATTAGCTTAATTACAATATAGCTATTAGCTTAGCTTAATTACAATATAGCTACTAGCTTAATAACAATATAGCTACTAGCTTAATAACAATATAGCTACTAGCTTAATTACAATATAGCTATTAGCTTAGCTTAATTACAATATAGCTACTAGCTTAATTACAATATAGCTATTAGCTTAATTACAATATAGCTATTAGCTTAGCTTAATTACAATATAGCTATTAGCTTAATAACAATATAGCTACTAGCTTAATTACAATATAGCTATTAGCTTAATAACAATATAGCTACTAGCTTAATTACAATATAGCTATTAGCTTAATTACAATATAGCTATTAGCTTAATTACAATATAGCTATTAGCTTAGCTTAATTACAATATAGCTATTAGCTTAATTACAATATAGCTATTAGCTTAGCTTAATTACAATATAGCTACTAGCTTAATAACAATATAGCTACTAGCTTAATAACAATATAGCTACTAGCTTAATAACAATATAGCTACTAGCTTAATTACAATATAGCTATTAGCTTAGCTTAATTACAATATAGCTATTAGCTTAATTACAATATAGCTATTAGCTTAATTACAATATAGCTATTAGCTTAGCTTAATTACAATATAGCTACTAGCTTAATTACAATATAGCTATTAGCTTAGCTTAATTACAATATAGCTATTAGCTTAGCTTAATTACAATATAGCTACTAGCTTAATAACAATAAAGCTACTAGCTTAATTACAATATAGCTATTAGCTTAGCTTAATTACAATATAGCTACTAGCTTAATTACAATATAGCTACTAGCTTAATTACAATATAGCTACTAGCTTAATTACAATATAGCTACTAGCTTAATAACAATATAGCTACTAGCTTAATTACAATATAGCTACTAGCTTAATTACAATATAGCTACTAGCTTAATTACAATATAGCTATTAGCTTAGCTTAATTACAATATAGCTATTAGCTTAATTACAATATAGCTATTAGCTTAATTACAATATAGCTATTAGCTTAGCTTAATTACAATATAGCTATTAGCTTAGCTTAATTACAATATAGCTACTAGCTTAATTACAATATAGCTACTAGCTTAATTACAATATAGCTATTAGCTTAGCTTAATTACAATATAGCTACTAGCTTAATTACAATATAGCTACTAGCTTAATTACAATATAGCTACTAGCTTAATTACAATATAGCTACTAGCTTAATAACAATATAGCTATTAGCTTAATAACAATATAGCTACTAGCTTAATTACAATATAGCTATTAGCTTAGCTTAATTACAATATAGCTACTAGCTTAATTACAATATAGCTACTAGCTTAATTACAATATAGCTATTAGCTTAGCTTAATTACAATATAGCTATTAGCTTAGCTTAATTACAATATAGCTACTAGCTTAATTACAATATAGCTATTAGCTTAATTACAATATAGCTATTAGCTTAGCTTAATTACAATATAGCTATTAGCTTAGCTTAATTACAATATAGCTACTAGCTTAATTACAATATAGCTACTAGCTTAATTACAATATAGCTATTAGCTTAGCTTAATTACAATATAGCTATTAGCTTAATTACAATATAGCTACTAGCTTAATTACAATATAGCTACTAGCTTAATAACAATATAGCTATTAGCTTAGCTTAATTACAATATAGCTACTAGCTTAATTACAATATAGCTACTAGCTTAATTACAATATAGCTACTAGCTTAATTACAATATAGCTATTAGCTTAGCTTAATTACAATATAGCTACTAGCTTAATTACAATATAGCTACTAGCTTAATTACAATATAGCTATTAGCTTAATAACAATATAGCTACTAGCTTAATAACAATATAGCTACTAGCTTAATTACAATATAGCTACTAGCTTAGCTTAAGTACAATAAAGCTACTAGCTTAAAACAATATAGCTACTAGCTTAGCTTAATTACAATATAGCTATTAGCTTGATAACAATATAGCTACTAGCTTAGCTTAAAAACAATATAGCTACTAGCTTAATTACAATATAGCTATTAGCTTAAAACAATATAGCTACTAGCTTAGCTTAATTACAATATAGCTACTAGCTTAATAACAATATAGCTATTAGCTTGATAACAATATAGCTACTAGCTTAGCTTAATTACAATATAGCTATTAGCTTGATAACAATATAGCTACTAGCTTAGCTTAAAAACAATATAGCTACTAGCTTAATTACAATATAGCCACTAGCTTAGCTTAATAACAATATAGCTATTAGCTTAATAACAATATAGCTACTAGCTTAATAACAATATAGCTACTAGCTTAGCTTAATTACAATATAGCTACTAGCTTATAACAATATAGCTATTAGCTTAGCTTAATAACAATATAGCTACTAGCTTAATTACAATATAGCTATTAGCTTAGCTTAATTACAATATAGCTACTAGCTTAATAACAATATAGCTACTAGCTTAGCTTAAGTACAATAAAGCTACTAGCTTAATATCAATATAGCTATTAGCTTAGCTTAATAACAATAAAGCTACTAGCTTAGCTTAATAACAATATAGCTACTAGCTTATAACAATATAGCTATTAGCTTAGCTTAATAACAATATAGCTACTAGCTTAGCTTAATTACAATATAGCTACTAGCTTATAACAATATAGCTATTAGCTTAGCTTAATAACAATATAGCTACTAGCTTAATTACAATATAGCTATTAGCTTAGCTTAATTACAATATAGCTACTAGCTTAATAACAATATAGCTACTAGCTTAGCTTAATAACAATATAGCTACTAGCTTAGCTTAATAACAATATAGCTACTAGCTTAGCTTAATAACAATATAGCTACAGCACTGACCTTTGACCTGTATCTACAGTACTGACCTTTGACCTCAAGCTCCACTTGTTTCTCCATCAGGATCTTTCTCTCCCTGTTGTAGACGGTGCAGGTGAAGGTGTCACTGTATTTGGGGTATTTCAGGGTCAGACTGAGGTCTCCAGGTTCCAGCAGGTTACTCTTCCTCTCTGTTCGGTCTCTGTAATACTGGTTCTGTTCTTCAGGCTGATCAGAGCCGTTCTGATACACATGGACCTTCCAGTTGTCACTGTCCCTCCACTCCACTGTGACGTCCTCAGGCAGGTGAACTGTGGTTTTGCAGGGCAGCAGGACAGACTCCTCCCCTGAATCCACCTCCACCTGGTAGACTGAGAGGACAACAAACCACAACATCAGCTGCACTGCAGAAAATCTATTTCTAAGTCAGTCAGATAATCTGATATTTAGATTTAAAATCTAGTGGGACTTGTTTTGAGTGTGAACTGATGATCTAGTGCTCACTTAAGTAAATGTCACTCCAACCGACCCTCCAACATTCAAATCCCTGACAAAAACTCACCTTTTTAAAATTGCTTTTAATGTTTAGCTTATTCTGATGTGTTTTAATGTTTTACTATTTGATGTTGTTTTGCTGCTTTTATGTAAAGTGTCTTTGAGTATTTAGAAAAGCGCTAAAATGTATTATTATTATTATTATTATTACTTGTCTTAATGAGCAGTTTGATCTTATTTGGAGTTATTTTTAGCTACAGGGACACATTAGCTACAGGAGCTCCAGTATGCTTTGACACTTTAAGATCTGAACTTTCAACACAAAAACATCTTATTTCAACTTTTAGTCTTTTGGCTTCTGTGATATTATATTTTACACTTTATCTTCAAACTAAATATTTCATTTGGTTCACGTTCCTTCATTATTTTTCAACCCGTCACATTACATTGATTATAACAGACTATAAATAACAAACCTACTGAAAAATACAAACTATAATAACTCTGCTCATCAGTTTTTTCAGCATTCAGTCAGAAACCAAAGTATTAGACTCATTTTAACCTGGAGATGGAACATGAACATCTGAACCACATTTTGTCCCAATCCAGTGAAAATGTACCAAATGTACCAAACTTGATGTCAGTGCATTCAGTAGTTGATAGAGATATCTCAGCAGATCTGTAAAAGTCTGTATTTGTTCTGTTGAGGAGCAGCAGCTGATCCATCTTGTTGGCCAGAGAGCGGACATTCTCCAGGTGTATTGATGGAAGCGCAGTCCAAATTGTGTTGTTAAGATTTCAATACTGTTGCATCCTGAACTTCTCTGGACTGTACTCACCAATTTTGAAGTTGTTCTGATCAAGTAGTTACTACTCTAAGTAGTTTGTTAAAATAGAAGCCCTGAAATTGCCGGATGGCCTCACAGTTTGACATTAAATTCAAAATGGCTGAGTTCCTGTTGGGTTTAGGATATGGCTCAAAGAGGCTTTTTTGTATGTCCCAACATGATGTTCGTGAAACAGGACACCAGGACTGGTTTTTTAAAAGTTTGTAGGAGGCACTATCGAGCCATTTTGACACACCCACAGGCAACACCCAGATGAAATTTAAAATGCTAACATGTGGGACGTGTGTGCCAAGTTTCATGAGTTTTTGAGTCTGTTTAGCCCCCAAAATGTGATCAAATGTTAAAACAACAAGGTGATATTCGCCATGTCGGCAACATGGTTCAATAGTCATAAGATTCATAAGATGTCATTGTCAACAGTCTAAGGGTCTTCTGACCAAATTTCAGTTGGATGTGGTCAATCTGCTCGGTGAAATACATAAAAGTGTAATAAATTATATTTCTGGTTACCACTAGGTGGCGCTACCACTTTTACTGAATATTATCACACAGATGTGTTCAGGCTTATCAGCCACGTGCATTATGGTGCAGGTTGGACAACGAAGTTATGACAACTTCTTGTTTCATGGCGAAACGTCAAATCTTGGCGCCACGGCAGAGACACACCCTTCAGATCCAACTCACAAGCAGCACTACTTTTAATTGTGATGGTGTTTACATCATCCTGACCAAATTTGAAGTTGATCAGATCAATTCTACGGTGGCCGACAAGGGCAAACGCGCTGCAAACGGCAAAATGCTGTAAACACGGGAATAATGCAAATCCAAAAACACACAAACACATAAAACAAAGGCAACAGAAAAATGCTCCAAATACCAAAAACACACAAAACAACAAAACAACTGCGAGAGAAACGCTGCAAATTCGCTCGACAAAACGGAAGTGCGCCAGGCCACTGGGGGACCCGACCTGAGGGATGGACCAGTCCCGAAAGACATGAAGAAGAAGAAGAAAGTTAGCTAAGTTTTGGAGAAGACAGTAAAAAGGTAGAGGTTGATATGACTATGAACAGACTATTTTCACTGTCTCTTTATGCTGCAGCTGCTCAGGTAGACAGTGTGACCCTCGGTTTATAATCCCAGACCTCACTGTCCCATACTTCTATGAAAACCACAAAACCGTCAAGGAGCAGTCAAGGAGCAAAGACGATAACCATCGGCATTATGGGTAATGTAGTAGTAACATACCTGACATGAAATACTGCCGAAAATGCACCAAAAGACCCCCAACAATAAGACCAAGAACCAGGAGAACCAGGAGAACCAGGAGAGCTTTAGCCCAGGATGGAAATCGTTCTGTGGGGAACAGAAACATAAAGATCATGACCTCTGACCTATATCTACAGTACTGACCTCTGACCTGTATCTACAGTACTGACCTCTGACCTGTATCTACAATACTGACCTATATATATTAGTTTTTAGGGTTTGTTGCTGACCTTTGACCTGCAGCTGTATGTTTCTCACTCTCCGTTGTCCTCCTAATGCTCTGGCGGTGCAGGTGTAGGTGCCGCTGTCAGAGAGGCGGAGTTTTGTCAGCTTGAGGCTGAGGTCTCCAGTTTCCAGAGCATCAGCCATCATGGATGTTCGGCCGCTGTAAAGCTGGTTTTGGTCTTTAAGTTCATCACCTTCCTGCTGATGCTGGTGGACGGTTGGAGGATTGAGATCGTAGCGGCTCCACACCACTGTAGGGTCGTCCATGTCAAAAGTTTGAAACTCACAGGGCAGCAGGACAAACTCATCCCAGTCATATAGCTCCACAACTGAGGCATGCTGGTAAACTGTGAGGTCACACAGACAGAGAGGTTCAATCACAGCAGCCTTATTTCAGGTCTTATTGCTTCTGGATCTGGTCGTGTTTGTGATTGGACTTTGAAACCACATCAGCACAGTTTAATACCAATAAGACAAATAACAGAACAAACTGATAGACTGAATTCATTGATTCAACATGGTGTTTAAATGAGTGTGTTAACTGTCTGAACTCCTCTTTCCTCACATCTTTTCCTTCTATCTCTCCATCACGTCTTCAGTGGGAGCCACTGATACTCAGGGAGAAGACAGGACTGATGGACACGTGGAGACATTCATACAGATGAGACACACCCTGAGTGATTTGGACCATCTGTGTCCATCTTGTACTAAATGATGTTCAGTTGTTGAAGCACTGTAACAAAGTTAATGTCCTCTAAAGTGTGTGTAGCCTGTAAACTAGAAAACTGACCTCTGACCCGTATCTAAAGCTGACCTTTCTACAGACCTATATCTAAAGCTGTGGTTCCAAGCCCTTTCCTTTGAGGGACCCCTTTTCTATCATTTAGTAATCTGACAATCCCTGACTAAGTGACATATTTTATTAAAAACTGTACAATTTAGCCAAACAGTGAATTCACTCACTGCAAGAAGCTTGTGTAAAACAGGTGATTTAAATGAATTTTGAGCAGATTATTTCCTGTTTAGGGAACTTTTTATATGATTCTCTGTCTGTTTTATATATTTATTCATTATTTGTAATAATCGTACAACTTAATATGCTTCTTTTCAGACAAATTCTGTGTTTTCTTGTCCCTGATGCTTGGTTCTATCAGACAATTAACTTAAAAATATATATTTAATTTTCTTCTGCTTCTGCTTATGCTGAGATCTAGGCCTACTGTGTATATTTTCATTTAGTTTTCTTACACGCCATAAAGTCAAGAAAGCCTCGCCCCCATTAAACTTTTAGGACCCTCAGTTTGGGAATCACAGATCTAGAGTAGGTTTTAAGGTTTGTTGCTGACCTTTGACCTTCAGCTGTACTTCTCTCACTCTCTGTTTTCCTCTTGATGATCTGACGGTGCAGGTGTAGGTGCCGCTGTCAGAGAGGCGGAGTTTTGTCAGATTGAGGCTGAGGTCTCCAGTTTCCAGAGCGTCAGCCATCATGGATGTTCGGCCGCTGTAAAGCTGGTTTTGGTATATAAATTCATCACCTTCCTGCTGACGCTGGTGGACGGTTGGAGGATTGAGATCGTAGCGGCTCCACACCACTGTGGGGTCGTCCATGTCAAATGTGTGATACTCACAGGGCAGCAGGACAAACTCCTCCCCCTCATACAGCTCCACAGCTGAGGCATGCTGGGAAACTGTGAGGTCACACAGACAGAGAGGTTCAATCACAGCAGCCTTATTTCAGGTCTTATTGCTCCTGGATCCTCAATCTGCTCCTGTTTGTGATCGGACTCACAAACAGGAGCAATAACAGAACAAACTGATAGACTGACTGTATTGATCCAACATGGTGTTTAAATGAGTGTGTTAGGATCATTAATACTATTGGTAATATAAGCTATAAGAATGTGAACAACCTCCAGAGATATAATCCTGAAGAACAGAACTGAGGACAGTCTGACTGTACAGTCTTCTACATTCATCATGATTTACACAAACATTGAAAATATGCTGCCTTTAATATGTTCTTCATGTTTTTATTGGAGTTTAAACAGACTAATGAAGTGAAGATGATAGAAATACAGATTAAAGACATGATGTTGGACTAATGATCAGATCAGAGGGAGGAAGGTTATCTTACCGTGCACGAGGATCACAAACACCACAAACATCTTCATCTTCCTGTAAAAACTACAACAACCCCAAAGTCCTCATTAATCTGCTTCTCACTAAACGAACACTTGAAAAACACATTCAGTTCACAGCCACTTGTCACTTTCCTCCTCCTGATAATCTGCCGACACTGTGAGGAGAAAACTTTAGTTTCACTTTAAACTGTTTCCAGAGAAGCAGCCGTTGGAATGGAAAGAAACCGGCTGAGCAGCTTTCACACAAACATTATTGGTTGATTGCCAATAACTCCCAAAACAACATATATGAGCGGTGGAGAGTAGAGCAGTGACAGACACACTGGACCTGAAGGACGTTAAACGGCGGGTCCGCGGTGTTGAACTTCGACGTATTGCCAAGAAACAGGAAGTTGTCTAACCTCAGTGAAACTGTCAATGTTTGACAGGAGTCACACCCTGAACACACACACACATGCACGCAGTCATACTCATAGCGCCACATACTAAATAGGAAGTAAGCCTTGTGTGCTGATCTTGATCTGATTTACATGAGATGTTCATGGTGTGGTCCACACATGATACACTGGTGCAGCAAACCCTGATGTGTGTGGGCAGCGAGGGTCTGACCATTGCTGCTTGTAGCTTTGAGTTTTAGCTTTATAGTTACAGGTTTAAAGTCTGCTGTTCCACATGTGATCCCTATACTGCCCTCTAGAGGCTGACTGTGGTAACTACTGAGACAAAATGAAACTGAAAGCATCCATTGTTTTTACCTGTCCAGTCGAATGTTTTAGGTAGAACTGCAGTTATGTGCTTATTAAATATGTATTCTCTAAGTCATTTGCATTGTTCAAAAATCAATTATTTGACCTCTCCAACCAGTTTTATACAGCTGTCACTTTCTCTGGGTCAGGAGCGACTCCTCGGCTGCTGACTTTGTGTCCCAGGAACTTCCTTCTGAAGCTTGAGGCCGTAACCACCGAGGGCCTGAAACACCTCCTCAAGATGGTTCAGACTCTTAAAAACACAGTCTGTAATTAAAATACAGTTTTTAGATTGAATTTTACATAAATATTACATGTAAAAACAATGCAATGAGCTATAAATACAGGTGAACACTGCTATAAAACAAATTATTTTACAAGAGTGCTATTTTATTTATTTATTTAAAATTTTGGTTTGGATGTTAAAAGTTATAGAACTGTAATAAAAGTAAATATCTGTGAGATTACAGTAATTATTGCTGTTTACACTGATAACAACTGTATTTGGACAGTTTGGGGGGCATATATATATATTCAATAAAACAATATTTTCTCTCTGTAAATAATCTTGGATCAACACATAGCATCCGTTTGGGTCAGACTGTCTCAATGGGAACAACTAACTGTTTCCTAATGAGAAGAGCCACGCCTCTACTTCCAGTGGAGTAAGATGGAGAATACACCTGGCCTACACAGTCTTTTTTATGACTAATAGAAGCTCAGAGGGAAGGTGATGATGTGAACCACAATACAAACACACTGACAAGACAACAAAAGCATAACACATAGAACCCAACATATTCCCTTTCCCATCCCAAGAGCTCCAACCTGTGGAGTTTCCAGAGCACCTCCTCTCTCTCTTCTGCTATACTCTATATCAAACTCCTAGACTTCATGGGGCTCAGGCCACTTTATAGTTTTCTTTACAACGTTGAGAATAAGTGATACCAACTAGATCTGTTCTCCAACTGAACCTAAACATACACAGATAACAGTACCTTGGCCTTCTTAATAACCAGAGGTGGGTAGAGTAGCCAACAATTGTACTCAAGTAAAAGTACTGTTACTTCAGAATAATATGACTCAAGTAAAAGTAAAAAGTAGTCATCCAAATAATTACTTGAGTAAGAGTAAAAAAGTGCTTGGTGGAAAAACTCCTCAAGTACTGAGTAACTGTTGAGTAACGTCTGATTTATTTTTTAACACAAGCATTCAATCAGAAAAAATTACAAAATAATCGTCTTTAGGCAAATTATAATTCATCCAATCAATAAAATAAATTAAAATCAATTAATTAATTACAAAATAGCTTAAATTAAAATAATCCAGGTAAATTCAAGTACTTAAAAAATAAAATAAATAAAATAATAATAAATAAAAAATAAATAAGTAACACAAATTTCCAAACCTTTAGGCTATACTTTTTTACCAGGCTCTGCAAGCAGAACTAGAACAAGACAGCCCATAAACTCTCATAAACTGTGTGTGTGTGTGTGTGTGTGTGTGTGTGTGTGTGTGTGTGTGTGTGTGTGTGCAGTGGCGTGCACTGACTTTTTGAAGGGCAGGGGCGGAAAGAAAAAAAAGGGCACATATAGCGCGTCCTCACCCCTGTAGAGGGCACTTTAAACACGTTTTATATATTATACAAATGTCACATTATAGAGCCTTAAAACAGACTAACTAGACAGACTACTCAGGTTAGTTTGCTGTTAGGATCAGCATCCACGAGAACTGTGTGGATTTCAACGATGGACTGTGAAGAACCCACAATGACATGGATGTACCGTAGAATCTCACTGCTCTACTTCAGAGGTCAATTCAATACTATATAGTTTTAGTACATACAGTACAGAGATAACTGTACAGAGATCTGAGCGCTCTGAAAGTCCTGTAGTGTGACCAAGGCCTTCGAGGTACAGTGAGTAAAGGAGGAGCCAGGACGTAGTAAACTGGTTTGAGACCCTCTTATTAACTCTGGCTCTAAATTCTGGGGTAGCACAGAGATGTGGGCCTGAGGAGAAGGAAGGAGAAAAAAGCAATAGCAAGCTTTAGCTTTAAAATGTGAACAACAGCAACTCACTAACCAACAGACTCAAATAAAGTCAACCAGCCACCCAAACACACACAATAATGCTGGCAGCACATGTTAACTACATTGCTGTAACCCATCCAGTAGAATATAGTCTCTAGTAGGAATATTGGTTCTGTATTCTTCTAACAATATAAACTGATTGAGCAAGGACACGCTGACAATAAAACCTGGACAACATCAAAATAAGAGACATTCACAGGAAGAGCAAACTGTCCCACTTCCTGTTTTCAACACAACGAGCAACGTTTCCTCAAATGTTTGGACTGAAAAAAGTGAACAAAGCCATTCACAGCTTTTTCTATTCAACTGTAAAAGCAGCTTTCAACCAGCAGAGGGCGTCGCTGTGCACTTTTATAGCTAGATATCTAGAATTCTAATAGTTTGCACTACAATGTCAAGATCTGCCTGAATCAGTCAGCCACACTACTATACACCCATATACAGAGTGTTTGGGGGGTTTAGCTCCTCTCTGAATTATATGAAGGATAAAGACCGGCTGCTCCATCACAACCTACTCCACAATGACATCCATGAGCCACAAGACCTCACAACCCAAAACTGTGTGAACAAACCTCCACAAAGTTACTGACTGTTAATATATATTATCTTATATATATATAAATATATATATTTATATATATATAATCTATGTGTGTCAAAGACTGAATATGTTTCCTGTGGAATAAAATAAATGCATCTGCTGAGGGACAGTCAGTGAGTGTGTGTGTGTCCAACTCTTCCTCACAGGTTAGTTAATGACAGACAGTCAGTGAGTGTGTCTGTGTCCAACTCTTCCTCACAGGTTAGTTAATGACAGACAGTCAGTGAGTGTGTCTGTGTCCAACTCTTCCTCACAGGTTAGTTAATGACAGACAGTCAGTGAGTGTGTCTGTGTCCAACTCTTCCTCACAGGTTAGTTAATGACAGACAGTCAGTGAGTGTGTGTGTGTCCAACTCTTCCTCACAGGTTAGTTAATGACAGACAGTCAGTGAGTGTGTCTGTGTCCAACTCTTCCTCACAGGTTAGTTAATGACAGACAGTCAGTGAGTGTGTGTGTGTCCAACTCTTCCTCACAGGTTAGTTAATGATGTTACTGAGTCAATGTGAGCAGATTGTGTCTGTAGACTGAAGAGAATCAGAGTCTCACTGATGGTGGAAATAAAGGTTTTACTTCCTTAAAACAGCCGTTTTTTGAATGGAGTTTGGTGTGACAGTGTGGAGCAGAGGGGATTTGAACCTTAATAATTCCCATAAACTGAGCTGACCGACCTTCTAATAATGAACCTTGGAAACAGCAGAGAGTAACAGGAAGTGGAGATAAACCCTCCTGTTTTCTTCTTCTGTGGTCTCGTAGTAAAAGGTGGATTAATAAACACAAACCCTGGAATTAGTTTACAGTAACGTCACATTGGACACAAACAGTTAATAAAGAGTGTGAAGCACAGAAACAGTGACAGACAGCAGAAATATGAGATTGAATAAGGTCGCTGTATATGTCAGGACACTCATCAATAACTATTTGTGTATTTTATATAGAACAACAACACAACAGCATTGTTTGCTGGATATAGGATTTATGCTCCTAATAGATACAAACAATACAGTAATGTTATTTTACGAGCTCAGAATTTACATTTACCACCAGTCAAATTAGAGGCAGTGCTTTCACTTAAAAGGGGGCGGGGCTTGACGCAATGGGACCTTCACCTGTTGAATCATAGAGTTACTACTTTAAATGTCCTACAGTGAGTTATTGTACATAAACAATCAGAGAGAAGATTGGATATTTCTATATAGTTATTGTTAATGTCTGCCACCGGGTCGGATTCCCCTTGAAATCAATGAAACCAGGCAGTAGAAACACTACCGCTGTTGTCCACAGGGGGGCGCCAGAATCAACTCAGACAGTTCCTGGAGTGTGACGAGTGTGCCGTCCCCATGGAGCAGAGCAACAGGCCGTACAGGCGGCAACTAACAGTTGATGTGATTGAGCAACTGTAATTAGTGAGAATCAATATTAGATTGTGGAAGCTGCAGATATTTCACTGCTGATAACGCTTTATGGACGCTGTCACTACAGACACAGTTTACACTCATTATGTTATTAAAGGAAATCATCAATCTGAGACATGTGTGGGACATTCAACCTTGTTTAACTTTAATTTAATATTGATATAATATTAATGTCTAATAAAAATGAATATAAATAATTAAAGAAATATTGAATATAATATAAAAATTGAATGAATAATGTGTAGTATTTTATATATTTTTAAATAAAAACACAAGCTTTCCCTTGAGGTGTAATTTCTACCCCACCATACAGAATGTAAATGTCTTTGTATTAACATAAACCAATATAAACAAATATAAACAGATATAAACAGATATAAACAGATATATAGGTAGTGCAGTAACTACAGACTCATTTATCACATATATATTATATATAATACATATTCTGTATTTCTCATTGTTTGCAACTGAAGAGTCATTGAGAATGAAGCAATCCTCAAATATAATTTTTAGATGTTTAACCAATTAAATGTGTTTAAATTATAACATTTATGGAAACTTGTTTTTAGAATAAGATTCTTGTTTTATAAATAAATGATCTCCAAAATAATGGACCAAAAATAAATCGGTTGGGAACCTGAACAGTTGGTTGAAAACGAGGTTGAAGCGTTGAATGCAGCTCTGATAGGACTGCAGGAGAGTGAGGCTGATATCAGTCACATCAAATAACCAACAGGATCCCTCGTCAGTGTTTAAAGAATGTAAATACACTGAATGCTTTCACTTCATGAACACCTGAAGGATTATAGCTTTAACTATGTTTCCATCAAGCACCAACTTCTAATAAAAAGCTGACGTATGACTATTCTCACCGAAGTTAATATAATAATAATAATAATAATAATAATAATAATAATAATAATGCACAACTTACAATAATTGCATTTAATCTCAGAAGGAAAACAGTCCCAAATAAACAGCTAAAAGTTCTTAATATTTGTATTTCTTCTTGCACGCTTTGATAACTTGTATAATTATATAATATATATAATAATTGCACATTGATCGATTCATAAAGAGGACAACATAATATAATTTACACCTGATGGAAACTGGAAGGTTAGTTAGCAAACTTCAGGAGCCTGACGGACTGGTGACTGGAGGTGCAGCTGTTAGTATACAGGGAGAAGAGCAGAGGAGAAAGAACGCAGCCATGGGGGGAACCGGTGCTGATGGTCTGGGAGTCAGAGACATTTTTCCCCAGCTTCATCTGCTGTTTCCCTTCAGACAGGAAGTCTGTGATCCATCTGCAGGTGGAGTCAGGCACAGTGAGCTGGGAGAGCTTGTCCTGTAGCAGAGCTGGGATGATGGTGTTGAACGCAGAGCTGAAGTCCACAAACAGGATCCTGGCGTAGGTTCCTGGGGAGTCCAGATGCTGGAGGGTGAAGTGCAGGGCCATGTTAACTGCATCGTCTACAGACCTGTTGGCTCTGTAGGCGAACTGCAGGGGGTCCAGGAGAGGGTCCGTTATGGCTTTCAGGTGGGAAAGCACAAGGCGCTCAAAAGACTTCATGACCACAGAGGTGAGGGCAACAGGTCGGTAGTCATTGAGTCCTGTGGTCCTTGCTTTTTTGGGGACAGGGATGATGGTGGATGACTTGAAGCAGGCTGGCACATGACATGTGTCTCTGGTTAATGTACAATAGGTTGATGAAGGTACAATAATATTCTGGTTAATGTGCAATAAGTTGATTAAGATACAATAATATTCTGGTTAATGTGCAATAAGAAAAACGACACCAACAAAATGAATTAAAACTACATTTATAATTTCTGTTTTAATCAACAAGTCTGTTAAATGTTGAGCACAGATCTGTAAGTGTCTGAGTGGTGGTGGAGATTTCCATGCTTCATTTCCGTCAGACAGAATTCAAATGAGCTGAGTTTATTCAAATCATAAACAGAGGAGCAACACTTGTTTACAGCCAGAGGTGTTTCTACTCATTTACTTTGCTGAATAAGTTTGAGAAGAAATCAGATTACTGCTGGTCTGAGGTGAAGCCTCCTCATTAATACATCCACTGTCACTGTACAAGCAATTAGTCATTAAAGTGTTTATGATTCATATCTGATAGGAGCTGATTTCAGCCTTCGTCCACGAGGAGTCAAACAACAATAATAATAATGATTACAGTTGAGATTAAATGAAAAATGTCTTTTTAACCTTTAGGATCACATTTGAGGAAGTTACAAAAACAGTAATATTCCTGCAGCTGGAGCACAAAAAATACTGTAAACAATATAATAATATAAATAACTGACTCGTAAAAATACAGTAATTTACTATAATTAGTTAATATAATC
>NW_026136764.1:37500-43705 GCF_905237075.1 Dicentrarchus labrax
CGACGTCTTCACCTTCCACATGGCCGCCATGGAGCTCATCAACGTGGCGGGGTGGTGCCTCTACAGCTGCGGCGCTTACGTAGATCTCCCCGAGCTGATGATGGCGGGGTTCTATGCTTTCTTCGTCATCTTCCCCGGACAGATCTTCCTCCACATCCTCACCTGCGTGGAGCGCTACCTGGCGGTCGTTCACCCCATCACCTACCGGGGTCTGAAGCAGTCGGGCGGGGGTCAGGATCAGAAATATGAGCACTGGGTGCGTCTGGCTGCTGTGCTGTGGGTGGAGCGGCGTTACCGTTCTGTACCGGCCCGACATGCCCATCATCCCGTTCTTCGGCATCCTGATTTTCTCCTTACTCGTCGTCTCCTTCTGCAGCCTCTCGGTTCTTCACGTCCTGATTCGCCCGGGCCCGGGGGAGGCGGGCAAGGACCGGGTCGACCAATCGAAGCAGAGAGCTTTCTACACCATCGTGGCCATAATGGGAGTGCTGTGGCTGCTGTTCGTCGGGTTTCTCGTGTGTCTTTCTCTGGATGCCTCGCCACTGCTGAGCGACGCCGACGGCTGTGTGGCGATGATGTCGGCCATCTGGTTCAACCTGCCCAGCAGTCTGGTGTCGCCTCTGTTGTTTCTACACAGGGCGGGAAAACTGCCATTCTTCAGTTCTAATGCTGGTTAACGTAAAGTCCGTAACACTCAATGGGCAGAAATGTAATATTCACTGGTGTGTTTCATTAGCGTATAATCACCTGAGGATGATATTTATTGTTTTATTATAAAGAGACGTTTTAATCTACAGTCCTCTTCTGGCCTGTAGCCGATAGCGCTGTGTGCTAGCAGCTGTAGTGGATCCATTAGTGGACTCCAGACCAGGACTGAATGCAGTTTGACTGCAGGGAATAAAGTACTGAGGTGGTTTTATTATTGATTTTGGCTGCTGCCGCTTCGGGGTTAAGTCAGCTAACGTTAGCAGCACGAGCGCCAGTTAGCTTCTTTTAGCAACAAGTCCATCTGTAAACTCCATAAATCCCCTCGGTACCGCTGTCGTCAGACTGTCCTCTGTCTGTCTGAGGTTGTGTTCACTGGAGGCTGCTGAATATAGTAAATAAAACCTTTATTAGAAGGTACAAACACGACATAATTAAACAACCTGTAACTGGAAAAGCACAAAAACATTTTCTGATGATATTTTGTTGTTTTCTTTGTGTTTTCAGTCGCTACGTTTCAACTGTGAATGTGGAAACTTTCTGCTCACAGTGAACAAACATTATTTATAACTTCTGTTATTTGCTGATGATTCAATCTTGTTGCTTCACATGAACATTTTAGCATCTGTTTCTATTTCTAAACGAACAAACTCTCTAAACATAAATAAATCTAATTTTATGATATTTTGTAACAAATAGAAAAAGCTAGAATATTAATCTTTGGTTTCTCAAATTAAATCAACAGGGAAACATCGTAATGGTGTCAGTTGAGTTTGTTCATTGTTGAATCATTTCTGTATTTTAACTTGTTATTACAGATTAATTTATCCTCATATAAAATGTTTAGGATTTATTTACATTTTAACTTCCTTCAACATTCACTGAAATACAAACAATCTACTTCCATCACTACAATCAATATCTACATCTATCTTTATGAGTTTGTGGATCTCAGTATATTATTTCAGCTGCTTGAATCTTAGTTTGTACCTGTATTTAAAGTTTGAAGATACTAATAAAGAGGAGGTATCTTCATCCTCTGCTGTCGTTGTATTTATATATTTATCGTGTATATGTGCAAATAATAAAATATATAACCAATATTGGTTGTGTTGCTTTCTTCTTCTTTTCAGCAGTCTCTTTACGATTGTATATTAGAAGTGATTTATTTAATTTATTGAACTTAATCAGGTTAAATAAAACAATCCCCCTGCAGTACTCCTCAGTACCTCTAGGGCCCCTCAGAAACACTGCAGGTCCGAGTGCGTCCGACTCTGATACGATTGTTTCCCGACATTAACTGTGTGCAGCAGCTCCGACGTCTCCAACCAGGCTGCAGAAGAAGCGGACGCACTGACTCTGCGCTCCAGACTGTGACACACTTTAATTTGAATACACATCCTCATTAGTCAAATGTTTATTGGACAGATTAAAGGATCCATATATATATAGATCGGTGTCAGAACGTCACTATTTTATTCATGTTTAATTGTCTTTGACTATTTCTGAGCTGTGAAAGTGAATTGAGACGTATTACATTAATCCAGGGAACAAATCAAATCATTTAATAGTTTCCAATCTGCAGTCAGACGTGTGGTTAAACCCCAGACGGGCACACGAGGACGGGCGCTGTCGGCAAATCTGATTTGAATGCACATCATTTGAATCTTATCAAATGTTCATCCTAATGGACGGATTATGGCTCACAGCTACAGATATCGGGGACAGAGGGTCTAAGAATATACAGACGTGTTGTTCACGAGTGAATGTGACTGATTGGAAATTGATTTTTCAGAAAGCTTTAACATGTTGCTAACACAAGACCTGCTGCTTCCCTCTCTTTTTAAGAAGTCAGTGACCAGGAGTTTGATACAGGACAGCTCACATAGTGGTCTGTGTTCATGGAAACTATCTGCAGCCTCAGCAGAGTTTAAATAACACATCAAATCAAGTGGAACACATTTTATTTTTTACAGAAAGTTCATCTTCAAC
This sequence comes from Dicentrarchus labrax, assembly GCF_905237075.1. Taxonomy (NCBI): domain Eukaryota; kingdom Metazoa; phylum Chordata; class Actinopteri; family Moronidae; genus Dicentrarchus; species Dicentrarchus labrax. Next base: position 40,198 of record NW_026136764.1, read on the forward strand.
CCTAAACTAGGCCGTTAAAAGAAGAGGTAGAAAGTATAAGTGTTTCTGGATGAACAATTATCAACCAACAAATCTAACATTAATAACAAAAAGTAACAAGCAGAAATTAAAAAGGGTGTGAGTGAGGGGCTAAAATACAGTTTTACAGGACAACGCAGATTATTTCCAGGATTTTTGTTCATTTTAATCATTTCCAGGTGTTTCAATGACTGAACAACTCTACATTTACAGGTTTTCATTAAAAAGTTTAAACTGATTTTAAGTAACATAAAGTACATTTTTGAGTTAAAAAACAGTCTTGATCAAGTATCTGTAGGAACTGTAAGTGACCCTGACTTCACTTGTTTATTTGTACAGTGAAAACAAACTTTACTTAATCAACAATGTTTTTTAATTTACAAAATTGACTTTATGTTACTTAAAATGTTTGATTTAATCAGTTTCAGTGTAAGACTACGTTCATTTAGTTTATGAGTAAATATGTCAGCAAGTTAAAGAAGAGTGAATGAGTGTCCTGCTGTTGTCTGAAACATGAACCAGTAGAACCAGTAGAACCAGCAGAACCAGTAGAACCAGTAGAACCAGCAGAACCAGTAGAACCAGTAGAACCAGCAGAACCAGCAGAACCAGTAGAACCAGCAGGGCCAGAGCCTTGGAAAATAATAAAATAATAATCTATTGTAGCCACGTATATAATAAACTCCACAGCCGGTGAGAGGCAATAAACTCTGCTATCTAAAAAGGTTTTGGCTAATTGTGTCATGTGACATAAATCAAACTGTTCCCATTAATCAGCCGGACGGAGGCGACCACCAGGGGGCGATGATGGCGGTGAGGATGTGCTAACGGTTGTTCAGAATATGAAACATGCTTCTGTACAACAGACTGATGATAAACTCACTGTGTGTGTAACTATTTCCATAATGTCCTGATACAGATTTTAAAATTCATTCAACATGCAAAAGTTCCAGATGGAACAGCTGCAAAACAACAAAGAACAAAAAACAGTTAGTAAAATATTATAAAATAAAATAACTCAAAATGAAAACGACTGATCGTATAAAAATATAAAAACGAGGACAAAACAAAAAGAACAGCTTCAACAGAATGAACATATATAATCTATATAGAAAATAAAATATAACATTAGTACAATCTGATATATTTATAAAGTCTCAAAGATGAAAATTTAGATTTTAAATACGTAATTTCTAAATATTGTTTTTAAATAACAAAAACGTTTAAACTCTACACAAACTGCCTAAATTATATATTAAAGAATCATCTAAATAAAAACAATTAAATTCAAAGAGAACAAAGTTTAGAGAATAAAACATATAATTACTTTACTAAGACAGTTTAAATCATTCCCAATGAATCCTGGGAATTATTGTAGTTCAGAGAACGATGCCTGAGCTTCTAAGCAGCGACCAATCACAGCTGAGGTTGAAGCCCCGCCCATCAGACAAACTGCTTGGGGTTCTGGGTAGTCGGGGTGGGCGTGGTCTGCGGTGGGAGGAGCTTGTGCTTCTCTGACGACTCCGCGGCGACCTCGGCTGCATCATGAAAGAAAACAAACAGGAACGTTTCAACAAGGCGGCAAAACCAGGAGGCAACCAGGCAGGAAACAGGCCTGCAGTCCCTCTAACGGCCACTAGGGGCTGGTCCACGTCCCCGAGAGTCCTCAGTACAGAACAGAAGTTAGTGGCTTACTCTGTATCTTGGACAGCGCGTACTCCAACCCCTTCATGGCTCTGGCTTGGTTACTTTTAAACCTGGCGAGACCGAACTCCTGGCAAAGAGACACAAACAGTTAAAGTCCAGTTCTGGATTTACGTCTCTAATTCTTCACCAACGGGGAACCGGCTCCGTTCTGGATCAAGAACCCGGTTCGGAGCTGATGACGTCCTCTGGAAGTCACACAGAATGACATCAGTATGTTTCAGGTATGACTCAAATTCACAACATCTGGTATCTTTTGCCTCCCTCCAACTCTCCAGCGCCCCCCAGTGGAGGCCAGAATAATCTGTAATGTAAATCCTGAGACAAAATATAAACCTGTGTGTGTGTGTGTGTGTGTGTGTGTGTGTGTGTGTGTGTGTGTGTGCACCTGTATGGGCCGGGCCAGGCCGTAGACCCCCGACGAGATGCAGGCCTCCCTCTTCAGTTTGGTCCAAGCTGGCCGACTGCGGTCCTCCTCAAACAAACACCGCTCTACCACCGTCTGAGAGACAGACAGCACAACCTGAACACAACACGGCTGCACACGTAATTCAGTTACCTTGGAGAAAAGTAACTAATTACTATTTTTCAGTAACTTGCTCAACACTACAGCTGTCGTTGGTAAACTGGCTGTTTGCGACAGTTAAACTCGGACTGCACAAACGGGGCAGTGGTCACATAAAGCTGGTTGCTTTCAGTCTGAACACACATTTAGAGCCCCGCTATCCGACAACAGGTAAGGTACACCTGTAAGGTACACCTGTAACTGACAGGAGCTCTGACCATCAGCGTGTTGTGGTTCAGGTTCCAGGTCTTGGTGGTGAGCGTGTGCGTGTGCGGGTCGACGATGGAGTCCTCCAGGACGTACACGGCTCGGGCCATGTGAGCGGGGAAGACGCGCTCGGCCCAGCCCGGGAGCCGGTTCGTCTTGGTCAGCAGTCGCCGTGACAACAGGTGGTTGCTGGGGGTGACCTCGCGGTACAGGACGTCCTCGGTGAGGACGTGGGCGCTGTAAAATATACCGTCACAAATACGGTAGAACTTTATTACGGTAAAAGGAGAGGACCGTTTTAGAACTCTTTAGAACTTTAGAACTGATGATAAACGAGTTAAATAAAGCAGAACCAACGTTACCTGTACGGGTTCGGGTAGCGCTGCCAGAAGGCGGCCAGCACCTGATGCCATGGACTCTTAATGTCGACCTCGCTGCGGAAATACCTCGCCATATCTACACACACACACACACACACACACACACACACACACACACACACACACACACAGAGCTCACGGCCGATGCATTCAGGAGCTGTAGGAAAAAGCAACGAGAGAAGAATTACATATTTGTTTTTTATATTTATTTTTAACATAAAATAAAAGGTACTAAATAACATTAAAATGAAATAAACAATAAGCTCAATGAATAAATGATTTATTCCTGTGAGTTCAATCTTTGTAGTACAAAGAACAACAGCATCATAAAATCTGATATAAAACAACCACAGAACTAATAGAACAATGAGAATTAAAACAGTGAGTCTGTCAGAAGAAACCTATTCAGTCTGTGTGATTGTTAATCTACAGACACTTCCTGCAGTATTATAGAGTTCACTGTGAGTTAATCAGCTGTTCTCTGCTGCTTTATTTTCTAAAATATAACATGAAATATACATTAAATATGTTCCTCGGTGGGCAGTTTACTCGATAATAGAAACAGGATCTCCAACAATTGACGCCTCAAGATTCTCGGTGCAAAACAGCTGCGTTGGCCGGGAATCGAACCCGG
>NW_026136765.1:0-5674 GCF_905237075.1 Dicentrarchus labrax
TGTATTTGTTGGAAGCTGTTAAAGCGCTAACCTGTCTCAGTGACACAGTTCGGGCTCCGCTCCAAGTCAAAATTGTCTCTCTAGATACATATCTTAGCTTATGTTACAGGGTTTTTGTATAATTAACGTTGCTTGAGCAACAGTCAATCGTGAGTGCAAAAGTTAACAAAGCAATAAGTGTTTGGGTATTTGTCTCTTATTCTCTTCTTTGAAGCTATTATGGGAATTGGAGCACATTACTATATGCTGGCCTTGTCCACTAAAATGCTGAGTGTTGACTTAATAATGACACAGGACTTAACAGCTAACATTCGTGTGTACTCTCTTAAACAACCCTAAGTCTTGAAGCTTTTGTCAATAAGATTGCATTTGCAAGTGTAAATGAACAATGCTGTATGTTGTCTTTGATTTTGTGTATTTTGTAAATACAACAATGTTAAATACCGGTTATGAATCATAGTTAGCCTAAATGTGACAACATCAGTCCTGTTTAAAGGTGGGTGAGATGATTTTTTCTTATGTTTTCTCATTGTTGATTTTTGATTGGGTTTGCACTGTACTGTACAACTGACCCTTTGGAATCACAATGGACAAAGAACCATGATGAATAAAAGAGTGGAAAAATATGAAATGTCAACCTTTTGTCATTTATTTATGTCTCTAAGTATTGTTTTTACGTCTATAAAAGACATGCTGCAAATGGTTAAAATTTGGCAGCTGCCTTATGCTGCTAAAGGACTACAACACGTAAAGAACTACACTACCCAGCGTGTGTTCTAGTGTGTTTGCATAACGGTCATAAGAATGTTTTCTTGTTTTGCAGGCCAGCTTTACAAAAGAAAAATTCAGCTGATGTTGGACCATACGACTTCCAGTTCTTCCCAAAGGTCAGTGCTCCATGCAAACCAGTCAAGTTCTTCCTCACCAAACTGGGGAAACCATTTCATAAACCTCACTCTGTGTACATGTACATGTAATATTGTGTAATATTGTGTTTTCACACACCATTTTTATTTATTTTTGGGGACCAAATCCATGCCTTCAGCTTGTTACAGTATCACTCTACTTCAATGAATTAATTAACATTTGCTTGAACTTCTCCAAGTCAACCTTCTTTATGATGAAGGCCTTGTTTTTCTTCTTCAGAAGATGCATGTAGTCCAGCACCAACATGCCTCGTGTGTAGGTCCCATCCACCTCCACTGTCACTGCAAGCTGGTGGAGGAACACAGGAAATTGTGGGATAATGATTTTAACTGAAAAGTTTTATATTTTAAAGACATAAAAGCAGTACATGCTCACCTCTTCAGACTCTTTTATGAATGAATCATCGATGGCAGCAACCATGGCGTAGGAGTCACAGGAGTTGAACAATCTTTTTAAAGACTGGGCTTTCTGCAGGAACAACACATCATGAAGACACATGTAGAATGTTGTAACTGAGCATCATATAGCACTGACAGGACTAGAGGACCATTGCATAAGCAGACTAAGCAGCTGCCACTAGAGGGCCCCTAAACATCAAATGTCTCGATTTTGTCCCCTTATTTATTGGCATACAGAAGCATGTATAGATACACAGTGATTATTATCATAGCACTTAATCTCAAAGCACTCAAGTAACAGTGCTGTGGGTTTAACACAAAATCTTAACAATTTGCACATTTGGGGGTTATATAACAAAGTCTGTTGGTATGTGTTCTGTTTGTTATGTACTTTTATGTTTTTACTTTTGACTTGTGCCAGCCCTCGTAAACATATGTGAAATGCTCTATAATCATAAGGAAAATGCAATAAAGAGACACCGTAAGAACACTGAGTGCCTAATAACCCTTCTGAAGACACTGTGTGGTTATCTACTTTAGCAAACATGCTCAGTGTTGCATTCCTGCAATATATAACCTCCTAGTTAAGCATGTGGTATGAAATGCATTTGTTTTATCAGTTTCAACACAATAAACTCTTTCTGTCCTCATATCATCATTATCTGCACACTCTTACCTCCCTTGAAAGGGCTGAAATCCTTTTCATGAAGGCGGCCTTCTCAGTTTTTTGGTCCATCAACTGGTCACAGAAAGCCTGAAGCAGGAAAAGAGAGAGTGGTCATGTTAAAATAATTGTCTGTGAGTTTATTTAAAGCATTGAAGGGTACATGAAGGGTAATGTGTTCCGGCTCACCCATGGCAGGCTGTTCCTGACGGTGAACTCCCAGGTGGCGATATAGGTGGGACAGGTGTAGCGGTCCAGCACAACGTAGGCAGCCTCAGGGTCAGCCACAAAGTTAAACTCTCCACACTCTGTGATGTTACCCCTGGCTGCACACACAGTCATCATTCTCAGTAATACAAGTGCAGCAATGGAAATTACACAATTGGATAAATATTTTAAAATTAACAACAAATAACATACAGTCAATGTTTCCACCCATGATGTAGAGTGCCTTCAGTTTCTTATGGAAGGAAGGGGCCAGTTGCACTGCGACAGCCAGGTTAGTTAAGGAGGCCGTGGCCACGAGAGTCACCTGTAGACAGCAACATCAGAGCAATTATGATGATCTTTTAATGGCTTTATCGTGAGATCAGCAGAGGATGATGATCGAAAAACATGATGATGGTAGTCAAAGACTTAGAGGTACTTAGAGTACCCTGTGATATAAACATTTTCAGTTATCCAGTCAAATATCTCCACATGAAACCATTGGGAGAAACCTTCCCAAAATAATGACTTAAATATCTCAGAATAATTACTTATTATCACATAATAATGAATAAAGATGGCTTAGTAACGCAAAATAATGATTTAGTATCTCACAATAATGAGAAACACTGAGTGAGTGGGTTATGCAGATGAGACCCAGTTATACCTGTCGATCAAGCCCGATTAAATTAATCAATTATCTAAATTACAAACATCTTGTCTTAAGGACATAAAGACCTAGATGAGCTACAATTTTCTAATGTTAAACTCAGAAGAAAACAAAATTCTTGTACTTGTAACCTCAGATACTCACTGTCTAAAGATATAGTTACTCTAGATGGCATTACCTTGGCCTCTAGCACCACTGCTAGGAATATTGGAGTTATCTTTGATCAGGATATGTCATTTAATTCCAATATAAAGCAAACCTCCAGGACTGCCTTCTTTCATTTACGTAATATTACAAGAATTAGACACATCCTATCACAGACAGATGCAGAAAAACTAATCCATGCATTTGTTACTTCAAGGCTGGATTACTGCAACTCTTTATTATCAGGTTGCCCCAATAAGTCCATTAAAACGCTCCAATTAATTCAGAACGCTGCAGCACGAGTACTGACAGGAACTAGAAAAAGAGATCACATCTCTCCTGTACTAGCTACTCTGCATTGGCTCCCTATAAAATGTAGAATTGAATTTAAAATCCTCCTCCCTCACCTATAAAGCTCTTCCATTGTCAGGCCCCTTCATATCTTAAAGAGCTCATAGTACCTATTACCCCTCTAGAACACTACGTTCTCTGAATGCTGGGCTACTTGTGGTTCCTATAGTTCTAAAGTAGAACAGGAGCCAGAGCCTTCAGTTACCAAGCTCCTCTCCTGTGGAACCAGCTTCCAGTTTGGTTCGGGGAGGCAGACACCCTCACCACATTCAAGAGTAGGCTTTAAGACATTCCTTTTTGATAAAAAGCATAGTTAGGGCTGGATCAGGTGAGTCCTGAACCATCCCGTAGTTATGCTGCTATAGGCCTAGACTATCGGGGATTTCCCATGGTGCACTGAGCTCCTCCCTTCCTCTCTTTCTGCACTCATTCATGTCTCATTAATGCATGTTACTAACTTCACTTCTTCCCCCGGAGTTCTTGTGCTTTCTCGTCTCGCAGGTTCTCATTGATCCTGGTGGAGCCTCCCTGCCATGGTCCTGCTAGATTGCCATTACCAATACTGTTGTTGCTGTGCGTCTGTCTGTCTATCTCTCTGTGTGTCTCTCTCTCTCTCTCTCTCTCTCTCTCTCCTCTCTTTCTCCCCCTCTCCCTCACCCCAACTGGTCGAGACAGACGACCACCCACCTAGAGCCAAAGGATCTGTCCTAGGTTTCTGCCTTTTAACAGGCAGTTTTTCCTTGCCCTTGTTGCCAAGTGCTTGCTCATGGTGGTACTGTTGGGTCTCTGTAAATAATTCGGTCTAGACCTGCTCTATTTGAAAAGTGTCCTGAGATAACTTCTGTTATGAATTGGCGCTATACAACTAAAATTGAATTGAAAAAAATTAATTGTGGTTCCTATAGTCTCAAAAAGTAGAACAGGAGCCAGAGCCTTCAGCTTCCAAGCTCCTCTCCTGTGGAACCAGCTTCTAGTTTTGGTTCGGGAGGCGGACACCCTCTCCTCATTTAAGAGTAGGCTTAAGACGCTCCTCTTTGATAAAGCTTATAGTTAGGGCTGGCTCAGGTGAGTGCTGAACCATCCCTAGTTATGCTTCTTCCCTGGAGTTCTTGTGCTTTCTCTTCTCGCAGGTTCTCGTGGATCCTGGTGGAGCCTCCTGCCATGTTCCTTCTTGGCTCCCGTAGACTCCCATTGTTAATATCACTGATATTATTGTTATTATTATTATTACTATTATTATTACTACAGATACTATTAATACTATAATCACTGCTCATTGTCCCCCATAGTTTTTGTCATCGTCGTCATCATCTTCTTCATGTTCATCATCATCATCACCAGTCACTACTTTTAGTGTAGGTGCTGCTACTGTCGTGCTGTGCACATTTGTCTCTGTGTCTCTCTCTGTCTCTCTCTCTCTCGCTCTCTCACCCCAACTGGTCGAGGCAGACGACCACCCACCTGCCTCTTGCCGCCGTCGCCAAGTGCTTGCTCATGGTGGTACTGTTGGGTCTCTGTAAATAATGTTATAAGGAGTTCTGTCTAGACCTGCTCTTTTTGAAAAGTATCCTGAGATAACTTCTGTTATGAATTGGCACTATACAAATAAAATTTAATTTAATTGAATTGAGCATTCCTGATGATTTTAGATGAGTAAACCAAGCAGGATGAACTCCTTGTGTTTGTCTCACCTCTCCAGGGTTCTCTTTCACAATATCTATCATGGCCTGCACAGCTTTCTTCTTCTGCACCAGCTCTAGGCCTGGAGCGTCTGGATCCGGGACATCGCCCAGCCCGTCCTTCCCGTAGAAAGTTCCTGGATATTGTTGTTTAAGGGTCAGCAGTGGTGATGCACAACCACGGTACACTGGGATCTGTTGCAAAGCCATAGATAAATAAAGAAAATTACTAAAATATAAATCCAGCATACCCAGTACTAGCTTTTTACCATAGCCTAATCAAACGTATATTGACATGCATCATTTTCTGTTGTCACACCCATCTTACAACGTACATCCAGCCTGTTGCAGGCTTGCAGGACACGCAGTGTGTTCTTGAGCACATTCTCCAGGGTTGTGTTGCCATGGCAGCACGTGATCCCCAAAACCTCCACATCAGGGTCCGCCAAGGCCACCATGATGGCCAGGCCATCATCAACCCCTGTGTCCATGTCGAGGATCAATTTCTTCTTCATCCTACATGCAATATAAAAGAAATTTTTCAAACCTAGTAATATATACATACTTTACAGGGTTTATAAGCTTTGGCAGTTTAATTGATTATAATAAATTATCAAAAATGATCAAAGAATCC